>NW_010972820.1:430144-446288 GCF_000737465.1 Haliaeetus leucocephalus | reverse complement strand
GCTGGGCTGAAACCACGACAAGTATGAAAGAGACCAAACTGTATTACCAGAATTGCAGCTACTTTCTTTAAGTTTTCAGTGCTCACCTTCAGTTAATACAGCTCGTTTAAGATTAGTGAATTAAGCAATATGCCCAGTAACAGATTTTGCATTGTTTAACTTTATTCACTGCTCATTAAAAAAAAACAAGACTGCACGGGGTTTTCAGAAAATGTTATTTGCAATTTCTCTCCTTTTTTTCCGGTTTTTGGCACTCACTTTGAGACCAGAAATTGTCTATTCTACCATATTGAATGACAACTGCAGTGAACTTTTGAGAGGAAAGACATGAAAGATGAAGTAACAACTACTTCTGTAACCATTCCACTAGGCAAATGTTTAGTCAAATTCAGAAGACATAACCTGGCGGTCTTAAGTACATACCCAGAATATGTATATATTACATCCTGAGCAGCTGGAACTTCATCCTGACTTAAGTACATTTTGTTATTGCTCTGTGCTTTGAGTCATGTGGTAATTTTTATAGATTCATTTTCTTTTTTTTATGTACATGACTTTTGTGAATTCTGATTTTCTGTGTAAAATCAGTATAGCATCAGCTGCTAGAGATACGCATCTGAGGTTGCAAACTTACCTTTCACATTTCTGCTCTTTTGAATACCTTTATGTTCACCATTCTGTTATTATCACTGGAAAATAGTAAATTATATATTCATGAGTGTTGTGGTTTAAACCCAGCTGGCAACTGAGCACCACACAGCCGCTTGCTCGCTTCCCCCATGTCAGGATAGGGGGGAGAATTGGAAGAGGAAACTTGTGGGCAGAGATAAAGATGGTTTAATAGGGGAAAGCAAAAGCCACGCACGCAAGCAAAGCAAAACAAGGAATTCATTCCCCAATTGCCATGGGCAGGCAGGTGTTCAGCCATCTCCAGGACAGCAGGGCTCCATCACGCCTAATGGTGACTTGGGAAGACAAACGCCATCACTCCGAATGTCCCCCCTTCATTCTTTTTCCTCAGCTGTATATGCTGAGCATGACGTCCTATGGTCTGGGATACCCCTTGGGTCAGTTGGGGTCAGCTGTCCCGGCTGTGTCCCCTCCAACTCCTTGTGCCCCCCCAGCCTCCTCGCTGGTGGGGTGGGGTGAGGAGCAGAACAGCCCTTGGCCCTGGGTTAGCACTGCTCAGCAGTAACGAAAACATCTTGACATTATCAACACTGTTTTCAGTACAAATCCAAGCCAGAGCCCTATGCTAGCTACTATGAGGAACATTAGCTTTATCGCAGCCAAAACTGGCACAATGAGATTGAGCTATGTTAAGTATGCATGGTAGAGAAGAATAGAAGCAGTTTGTTAAATGTCAGAGCATACTCTCCATGTTCAATATTCAGTTTTTATAACAAAGGGAATCTATTCCTATCTGTCTCACCTGTAAGACATACTTTTGAGTTGTGATCTCATTGTGACCTTTCTGCTCTGAAGTTGTAAGTTAACTGTATTTACAGTCACACCAGCTATGATGTCTTATAAAGTTTGTTTTAGTGAATACTGAAAAAAATCTCACAAACAAGTATTTTATATTGGCAACAGTAGAGTGATTACACAAAAAGTGGCAAATCTAGCAATATACTGTGAGATGTTGCTCTACTTTTACAAGGTAACTGTACTTATGTCTCCTCTTTTGATCCCTCAGGGTTATTTTGAAGGAAGAGGGCTGTTGCTTCTCAGTGGTTAATAATTGCTTTCTCTCTCTTCAGATGGAGCAAAAGTAGACTACCTAAGTGCAAAGGTACATTTTTATTTACAGGTATAATGAGGAGATAAGGGTGAGGTCACTGAAATATTCAATGTAGGGAAGTTGTCCAAGTGAAAATTCCTCTTTTAAAAAAAGTACATTCATTTACAAATTTTGAAAACCCAAATTTTTATGGAGTTTCTCATATATATGCTTCACAAATACCTTATTTTAGATAGGCTATGATCTCACCTATAAGGTATGAAGTCAGAGTTAGTTAAGGAACAGCTCACCACAAAGTTTCTGCCACTGAAGAGCTTTAAGAACAAGTTAGGCAACCATTTGCCAGATTGCCCTTGTGTCTGTGCATCAGTATTTGTTGTTTCAGCTACATCTCTTAGGCACCAAAAGTTCTCTAGGTTGGAAGATTATTTTGTTTGGGATTGTATTGTGATTGTGCTTGCAAATAGTCCAGTTTAATATTTTAGAAGTGGTTGACTTTCCATGTTGTCTTTTGACAGTTCCAGATTTCAGGCACTTGAAACAAGAACTAAAAATCAAATTTTGGTGACATCTCCATCAGTCAGAGTAAACTGCTTTCATTCTTCTAAAGGAGACAAAAGAAGAGGGTCTCTGTAGGACACATTTCAGCATTGTCAGGGCTTCTGTCTTTGCAACAACCAATGTTACAACAGTATTCATCATATAAACATTAGGCCCTAGCAAATTGACCAACTAGCCTGGGATGTTAAGTAGTTATGATATAAGTCTCAAACTATCACAGAAATTGCAGAATGAAAAGGGCAATATTTTTAATCTCATCCCTCATCTTTTTTATAGGTAACAGCTCTGTGTGACTCCTTTAACACGCATTTTTAAGCCAGCAAGGAAAATCTTGATAGAGATCTCATTTTCCACATTTTCTTCATACACATTTTGTTGAGACAGATTGATATAAGACATCAGTCTCTAGATCATAAGAGCAATCAAGTACTTTTCTGGTGGCTAATAAGTCTCTAGAGCATGAACAAGAAAAAGAATGGATCAGCTGCTTCTTACTGTCCTTTCAGTCTGCTGAAGTTTCTAGAGTAAGAAACTCTATGTTTGTCAGTGAGTTGGAGACAGTGGCCCAAGGCAAATCACTGTCTCTATCTGATCATCACCATATCCCTGATTTAGGCTTCAAATGCTGCATCTGCAGGGTATGAATAGCACCATTGGCCTTGATGTATATCTATAAAGTTTTAACAGTGCATTTAAACTGCTAAATTATGAGCTGCAGAACTTTAAGTAGTGTCATCTTAGCACCCAATGCCAGCTTCTATGAGATTGTAAGAGACAGTATGTTTTCCAAGCAATTAAGTTTACTTATAATTGGAAAACAATTCTGAATCATTTCCTCAATGCAATGATGTGCAAAGTTGGGATTATAAATGAGCAATTATCATATCACATCCAATGAATTATAGATTTTAACTGGCAGAGAAATAGATTTCTAATTGACTATTAAGTATTTTAACAAATAACTACAAGGAGAGACAAATGCTTACAGAAAAAAGTAAATTTTATTCATACAACATTGCATATTCAGGTAACATTTGAGTGTTAAGTACCCTTGTAGACAGGAAATAGAAACAAGTGTGTATTCTGGTTTATTTCTATATTGGCTAAAATAAATCAGTTTGCTAAAACAAATAAATAAATAAGTAAACTGTGGTAATTTGTGAATGTAATTAAAAGCATAGGAAAATAAATCAGCCCTGAGCCCTCTAATAATCCTGATGTGCACAATTATGACTCGGTTCAACACATTTACCTTTGAAATATGTCTTTTTTTTCCCTGGTGAGAAGCCCAGTGAAAGCAAGCTGGGCACACACTCACGCACATGTGTGTATGCAGAGAGAGAGACCTCAGGGTATTTTGTTCAGAAGCTAATTTTTTTTGAACGAGGTGAAGAGTAATGTGTACTTCTTACACCTTACTAGCGCTATGTATTTGTATTAAATATAACAACAGCTAAATGCTGTGACCATCACTGCAGAAGAAATTCCCGGTAGATTTCATTGAAAAACTCATGCCACCTTCACTGAGCCATTCAGAAAGCCCTATAAAAGGGTACAATAAATTGACATGGCTAGGCACTAGGGTGATAGATCATTAGGTGTACATAGGTATATATGCAGTACTTCCTGTGAAATTTTTCTTGACTGTGCAGTTAAGCAATCTGAATTTACTACACAAAGTAGATTTATATTAGATGGAAGTCTCCTTACTCATGTCCTGGCCAATCCCTCCTCAAGTGGTATTGCAGCCACTCATGGACCATCTATTAAATAGACGATATAGTGAAACATGAAGCAAAACACAAAACACTTAGCTACTGAGAAATTCTTATTGGGACTTACAGGCCACTTCTTTAGATTGCATTTATATATGAATGCCAAGAATATTTTGTCATATACAAAAGATATTGTTGGGGAAAAATGTCCTTAGTGTTTATTGAAGTGCAATCAACTCTTCCAAGACACTAGGAAAGCTCACCTGGTTGTAGGAGATTACTTCAAAGAATTTTCATGACATACCCAGAAATTCCCAGTAGACGGGGAAGGTAGTTGAAAGCATAGGAACAGATTATTCAACTCACCAGAAGGAATCCACCTGCTATGTGTTACATAGACTCAGTCTGTTAAATCCCAGTTGGCTCCTTAATGCGTGAAGTAACTACAATAGAAATGAAAAGAACATGTTTTTTTTTTTTTCTTCCTTAAAAAATTCTGGCAAGCTTTTCCTTTTGTTTGACCCCTCTTCAGTGAACAACTTATCCCTTTAGGACCAGATTATAATGGTCTCCATATGGGGTTGCAGCTTTAGGTAATTTGAGAGAGAGGCTAGTACAGTATGCAGATAATTGTTATTAGCAAGATTTCACAATAAAAGTGCATTGCATTCATGCTATGTAATCTGCCTGCTTAATCTTTACATAGTTATTAGTCTAAACCTTTGCCATTTCTGGAAGCCACTTATCTAAGAGCTAGCCTCTTCCCTTTGTGGCATCATTACAGTAGCCATAAATGGAGGAGGATGAAGTGGAATTTCAAACTGAGTTTAAATGCGAAGGATTAACAGAAAGCAGTTTCTATGTGGTAGCCTTCATCTACATTCTGACTTGCCTCAGGAAGGATCTGTAGATCATTCAGACATTTGTCTTGGTTGTTTCAGCAACCTTGGGTTGAAATGAAGTTTGAATTAGATTATTGTAGAAATTTGCCACAGTTGCTTCATTGATAAATTTAATATTTATATTCTGTGAACATGATCCTATAAGTATTTTGTCCTGGCTTAGTCTATTTATGTAAGTAGTCTTAAAGACTTGATTGCAAATGTTTTTTCAAGTGAAATGAGTCACATACAAGTTCTGGTAAGAAATGAGTGTTTTGAATACACTAAAACATATTTGCTAGCAATAGCATGCCTGCATAAGAAATCCTTGGGCAAGTTTTTAGCTGCCCTCTTGTTTACTTCAGTAGCAAGTGCATTCTTATTGTTCAATAGAAGATAGTGATTTTTTTCAGGACAAAGAGATTTCAAATATTTACAAATAGATACCAAAAAAAAAAAAAAATCTTGTTACCCCTATGTGAGCTTAAATACTTCAAAGCAAAAAGCTTTCTTCCCACAATCACCTCCCCATCTGGTGGGAAAGACCTATTCAGAGGTCAATAAATATCTTCATATTGAAACCAATGTCCTTTTTAATGGAAAGAAGAAGATTGATTCAAACGCTGAAGTTCCTTAAGCTTGTTCATTGACTGAAGATTATATTGTATAGATTGAGTATCTCACCTGACCTTAGTTAAGCAGCAGAGTACAGAGAGGGAGATGGTTTTCAGCACCAAGCCTAGGCCAGAAAACGTAAAAGCAATTTTGCATTCTCAGTCTATGTATCATCTGAGTTACATGCTGGGGTGACACTTAAAGTGACCTCGTCTGCTCCTCCTCTTCTACCCACATCCTAATTTCCATGAAAAAGAAATCAAGATGAATAGTCCTAACAGAAGCCAGTGCATGCTCTAGGGCTACCTAGTCTGGGCAACCTGGGGACCAGGTCAATACAAGTGCCCCAGTATGCCATGGATAAATGTGTGAGTATATTGCTGCATAGAAGATTATGTCTCTCCATATTTGGGAAGTACCGTTTTACATTCAGATATACTAGTGTAAAGAAATGAAGTCCCCTGTGGTAAATGTCAATCAATACCTATTCCAAGGTTAAAGTATAACCAGCAGTTCTGTGATAGGAATTCAAAACACAGAATCAATTCACTTCCATTTTGTTTAGTGCTTTTTTTTTTTTTTTTAGTGTCGTCTAGAGGATATTTATGAGTCACAACGAAACTTGGTGTGAACTTATTGTATGGCGTAACACCCTATTCAGTAGTCTGCATGTATGTATTTGTGTGTGCACGTATATATCCATGTAGGAATACCAAGTGTGGCATGTCAGTTAAGTAGATTTGTAAGTTTTTATTTCATTACTAGCTGATTTATTGCAAACAATTATTGAAATATCAGCACTAATTACAAAGCGTGCAGCACTTGATACTTTAACTGTGCTTCTTCTGCACTGTTACTCATAACTCAGCTATAGTATAATTGTGTCTGAAGACAGCTGATGAGAAAATCAGGTTAGGTCATTCAAGCCAGTTGCTACTTTAGTGGACAAGCAGCATGGATCTATCACACTAGCAACATCAGTATCATATATGTATATATGTATGCATACATACATAGAAATACAGCCTTGTCTCATTCGTTATACTATAAGACAAGTCCTTACATGGATGCATATGTATACATACTTAAAGAGAACTCACGGATCATTGTTGGGATTTTGATTAATTTAATATTAATTATGGGAATTTCTTTCAGAACACTATTTTGAAATAAATAAGTGTCAGGACCTCAAATGAAACATGTTCATGTTCATGTCAGGTAACAGTTTGTCAAATTACTGTACAAAGCATGGAGCAAATTTGAATTCTGATGGCAAAAAATTGCAGCTCTGCTTCAGTGGTGAGTGAATACATCTGTAACTGCCTTTGCTCAGCAGAATCCCACTCTTTCAGAGGGGATAAGTGGGGTCAAATTCTAACCCAGCCTCACTAGTATAGTTTAACCAGCTCAGAATATACTTAAAGTCAGTGCTAAGTAGGCAGTTTCCCTTAATGTTATGTGAGTGTTTATTGCAAGGCCAGGTGTGTACTGTCGTAATGCCCCAGGGCACTTTACAGGGCACAGGATCCCGAGAAACATACTGGCATTGCCATAGCCAATCCCAAGAAACTATCTCTCTGGATAATAATCAATGGAAGAATTAAACTATCACATTATACACATATATCTCCATTTATTTGCTTTGCCAAGTGAAGCCACAACAAAAGAATGGGTCTTTTTTTAAATGTATTTTCAAGGTCACACCATGTACTTTTTTCCCTTGGAACAGCTATAAATTTGCTGAATGCACCCATATGAGTTAACAGTAGATAACAAATGGACTCTCTGAGGTAATCTAAGATTGTGCACTCAGTTTCTAATTCTGTATCTTGACTTCTAAAATTACTTTACTTTCTGTAGTGGTGATGAGACTATGAGAAAACATCCAGATAGACCACAAATTTAATACACACACACACATACACACACAGAGCAATAATCTCTCTCTTCACTGTGTTCTGGGTGTGAGCATATACACATATATAGAGAACCTACAATTAAAAATCCAATTAGAAGAATGTTTGTTTATTTTGTTCACAATAAGGCAAATTACCACTCAGCAGTAATCTAACTAAGAAATTTAGGGCCCACTGGGAACAAGAGGAAACCCTTTTATGTCTGAAGTCATAAAGAACATTTAAAGAAAACCCCCAAAACCAAAACACAATAATTTTATTTTCTTTCCAGGAAGTTGAAGGTGTTACATCACTGTGACACCAAGGTAAGGGAGAGTGGAGAATCACATTTGCATTTAAACACTACTTTTCATCTGAGATAGCCCAAGGTCTTAAGTATTAGCTCTTGCACCCTGCTTTGAGGCGAATGGGTGTTATTTTCCCTGTTCTAAACAAGTGCAAATGGAGACATGAATTATTTAGTTGAGTCAAGACTATGAATCCAGTTAGTGGCAGAAGAGTGAATAACCTCCAAGAGCTCTGGTTTCTGGTTATCTGTTCTCTGGATCTCAAGCCTAAAATATCTTAATGTGTATTTAGATGTCAATGGTCTTGAGGTTTTTTTGAGCATGGGTTATACTTTGTTACTGTAGTTGGCTTGTGAGTTTGGAACTTTTTCCTTTTTTAAGTGTCTTTTCATTTGAATAACAATACAGGGAATGCTACAATGATTCCTGCTATATCAGTCTTCATTTTTGAAAAGATGACCTCTGAAACTCTAAATTATTATGCAAATGAATTAACAAATGGTGTTAAAATTTGGATTTCTTACAGATGGAAAAGCTTTTCATATACCTACCTGTTTTCATGATCAAAACCTTAAGGCTTAATATGAAAGGGAAAGTCTCTCACAATTCATTTGCTCTTGCAATGAATTATCAGGTATTTCAACCTGTGTTCAGAAGGGGTATCCAGGAGGGTGCAGGCTTATGCCGTATCAGGAGGCATCTCCAAACAGCTGATTTTTTTTTGTGTTCTTAGAAGGCTGTTAACAACTGTTACTACTAGAGAATTAACTATACTGGAAAATTAATACTGTCCAATATGCTGAATAATGACCCTATTTTAATTTGTATATTGTTTGTTGGCAGCAATCCGTGACAGTATTAACTTCTAACATCATTACTGACTGTCTCAAACTGACAACGACTGATACTTTGCAGCAAGCTGATAGGCAATTATCATAGTGTCCACACCAAAGAGCTCTGTGCTCAGTAAAGCTAACAGTGCAATGTTTCTGGAGCTTCTGGAGGTAGAGAGGATGTGTATGTAAACCTGCTTTTTAATTAGATCGATATTAGAACCCACTTTTCATCTCATCTCTCATCCCCCAAATGTAGAAGACTGCTTATAAGCTTGTTAATACTTCTCTGTTAGGCTTGATGTTCCTCGGTCACGTACCTGTAGAAAAGCCATAGACGAAGCCTATCTGAAAGCACCACTCTGACAGATGCGACCGTCACTACGTCTGCCCGGCCCTGCCTGACTGACCTGCTCGGATCTGGAAAACAAAGAAGGGATGGAGAAACTTTGTTGTGTGGCTGTTGCTGACTTCACCCATTGTGGAACACAGGTAAAGTGGGAGAGCAGAGGCAGATGGAAAGCCCAGTGACAGCTGTTAGCTGGCCTCAGTGAAAGCCAAAGGGATTGTCCCCAGCTGCATGATTAACAGGGCCATTAGTGGTTTATGATGACAATCTATCCAGAAAATAAAGCACAGCTGGAATAATAGCCCCTTGTGGTAGAGTGGCACATCCAGAGATGGCTGGCGGTGTGGAGGAGGTGGCGTCGCTGGAGGAGGGAGCCAGGCCACCACCCTCTAGAAGGGTTGGAGCCAGTGTCCCTTCTCCTGGGAGTGCCCTGGGCAGGGAGCAGGGGGCTTGCTTGGTACGAGTGTGTTGTGTAAGTTGCAGAATAAGAACCTCACAATAGAAACGGCTTTCCACCCACGATGTCTGCCCTGCTCATTAAGTTTTAAGCTGTGTGTCACTGGTCACTGAGTGGTATGGTTTGGTCCTTCTGCCCACACCAGTTAAATTCCCCTGTGACAAGAAATCAAAGTGGAAAGGCTTACTTTAAAAAGTGCAAGAATATGAAGCCAAAGCTAGAGCCCAAACATTTTGAGAATGAAGCTAAGAGCAGCAAAAGGAGTGATACTGCTATACCAGAAAATATTTTGCAGGATATCATGAGATCCTCTACTTTCCTGTGAGCAGGGTGTGAAATCTTCCTCTACAGCACATCATCTTGTTGAACTGTTATTCACAAAAATATAATTAAGTATCAAATAAAATTAAATAAAATGTCAAGTACTTATATTAAATATATAATTCTTTAACAATTGAAGTACTTCAAACTAAATAATAAAATAAAATAAAATCACTTGTGACTTTGCAAGTTATGCATATCTGCCAGGCAGCTGAAAAGCACTTGTCAGTGTTGCATGTTTTTACTTTTAAGGGCTGGTACCAAGCTGCTGTGTCTTAAAGTTCTTGGACTCCTAGCGTACGATAAATGTTTTCTCAGTGACAGTTACCTAATTAAAAATTATTATCAGGCATAAATAGTAGGTAGGTGTTTCAGGACTTTTAATGCTTCTCCTCTGTGGTGCTGATCCTTTTGTAATTCTGTGTAGTGTGTGTATCTATCACTGCAGATTTTCTGTGTTGTACCCAGTTCAGTTTCATTCTTCCAGCCTGAGCTTAGAATGTGCAGAGCTGAATATTAAACATGTTGGAAAACTTAAATTAACAATGTTTTATCAGATCTTAAGTACTCACTGCATTTCATTTTACTTATGTCTTCAAGATATTGCAGAGAAAACCACTTTAAAATCTTAGCATTTTTTTATATAACAGAAAATAGGTGGAGACGATAGAAACAGGAAGTTATATCTAGTGGCACTGAAGACAAATTGTATAGTCAGAAATCCCTATTTGCCATTGCCGTTTTCATTTTTCATTAGGAGACAGATTTCAAAACAGGAAGGGGAGTAAACTCTTTCACTTCTTGTATAGAAAAAGGAATTGAAGACCACAAAAAAAAAAAGATTCTGTGTTAAAGATTACAGATCTGTTGGCCCTTTGTTAATTTATCTATGAGATACTGTTGAAAATACATTGAATCTTACTTTGTGCAGAGCTTGCATAGTTTATCCCTTCAGATTTTGACTTGTTACAATATTCAAATATCAGAAATGTGTACTCCTTTTTCTAAATTCCTTGTTTAGAGGAAGTTATTTTTTTCCCTAGAATAAACAGTCCACAGTGTGAGGAAATAACCCCTCTGGCAATGCAAAACTGAAAAAGACTTTTATAGCTGGCTGTATTTCTTCACAAATAAAGAGTTACATTTATATACAAGTGGCAAACATTGCTGAAAAACACCTGATGGTCAGCACTAATAGACACCTCTTTAATTTTGTGTCCATCATAGTATAAATGAGGTGCTTTAGGGAGTGATATACTAATATTGAAAATTTTTTATTGACTTACGCTATAGTACCTGATTCTCAGGAAGAATTCCAGTTCTCGGGGTGATTTCATGGAGAAGCAGTCCAGAAAGTATCTTGAAGATAGTTGTATTTATTTATGAGGCCACTCATCCTAAACAGCGTGTTGCAGCAGAGAAGAAATAGCAGTTTAATGCAGTTAGTTTCACACAAAACAACATCTTGGCTATAGAATGATCTCTCACAGTCTGGTAAAGTGAATTTATTACTGTTGCCTATTTATTATTTATGATGTACTAAAGACCTAGAAATCCCATTCAGTCCCCAGTTAGGCATGGGTTGTATAGATAGATAAGAATAAGACAATTCCTGCCAGCATAAGCTTTACAAGCAATTATTTGCAAACACTGATCACCTTGACAAGAGCAAGTCTGTTAGTTTCTCAGGAAGCAGTATAAATGTAGAGATTACCTTGCTGAAATCCTGAACATGAATTAATCAGAATATCATGTATGTTAATATTATAGTGTGTTATAAGGATTACAAATAGATGAACAGACATAGAGTTTTCTGGATCCATATTACTCAACCCTGTAACTAAGAAAGGAAAATAGGCAGAAATTTGCAGATAAATCTTAAAACTGTGAAAATGTGCTTGCATGTCCAACTGCAAGAAACAACTTAAATGACCTCTTACACATGTGATGTTAAAATTTAAACTGGAGATTTTAATTCTGGCTACGTGAAATTATAAAGAAAGCTCTTCTATTGCTTTCAGTGAAGGCACAGTTTTAACTTTTTTTAGGTTTGATACAGAATCCAGTGAAATTATTGGAAAGTGTTCTAGTGACTTCGCTGAGGTATGAATTATGCCCAACACAGTTACACCCTAGCTCATGTGGCCTGTTCCACTATTCAGCTCTGGAAGAATATTGATTTCTATTTTTCTGTTGAAGGCAGGATTAACTAACCACTTACTGGGGGAAGGAATAGATTGTGGCTATGAACTGGACAAAAAGCATTTCATCCTCTTTAATTGGTTCTTATTTGCATATGACCACATTACTTTAAGGCAACTTTGGAAGTTCCTTTTAATGCTGTCCTTGAAATCTCATTTCCAATGTTTAGACACTGTATCAAATAGCTCAGCCTACAGGACTGCAATTATCACCTGCAAAACACAAATTGTATCTTTACTCTCTCATTGATCTATTCAGTTAGTATAAAGCAGTCCACATCTTATGAATAACTAAGCATATTTTTATCACACATAAACATTTCCTTACCTGCATGATATAACTGTAGTTTTGTAACCAGTTTCTTAATTGTTTGCTTATCAACAAAACAAAACAAATAACCCCCTGATTCTTTCTAAACACTAAACTTTTACTTAAATCTTCCAAATGCCTTTTTCCTTGTAT
The DNA here is from genome assembly GCF_000737465.1 of Haliaeetus leucocephalus. Taxonomy (NCBI): domain Eukaryota; kingdom Metazoa; phylum Chordata; class Aves; order Accipitriformes; family Accipitridae; genus Haliaeetus; species Haliaeetus leucocephalus. The sequence continues at coordinate 433,948 of NW_010972820.1, read as the reverse complement.
ATTGTCTGCCACTGAGCAAAAGTGATGGATTGGCATATTATCGTCGTCCACACTATGTGTGCTTGTAGAAGTTTATCAACCCATAAAATAATAATAAAAAAGCCATTTCCACTAAGTCAGTTAGCACAGAAACTCCAAATGCCATTAAAAAAGTCTATATTTCCTGGTGCATACACTTCTATCAAGGGATTATCATGGTAAACCCATGAATCTTCAGGCCTTCTGACACTTGTACACATGAACACTTTTTCACATCAGATCATGCATTACAGAGTCAGTTGTCATATTCTTAAGTGTTTGTAAGATTCAGTTTTAGGTAAAATGACAGCTTTAGTTATTTCTTGTGCAAAGAAATATTTCCAGAGGCTTCTATACTTTCAACCATTTCCATATTCCTAGAGATAGTATTTTTAAAATATATCTGCAGCTAGCAAAGTTGTTGTGAATTATCACTGAGATCAAAAAAAAGTTAGAACACTGCTTTCAGGACTCTGAACTCAGAAGCTTCAGGTTCAAGTTATTTCCACTTTCTGGTTGGTTTATTTAGTTGGTTGGTGGTTTTTGTTGTGGTTGTTTTTTTTCTTTTGTTTTTAACTGAAAGTGAATCCAATTGATACATTCAATTTTTCTACGTTTGGCAGTCAAAAATTCTGAATAATGACATTGTCAAGAGTAGTTCTTTATTTAATTTTTTGGTGCTCAGGTTCTCATCTAAGTATTGCTACTTTTTGTATATTACTAATTTTTTTAAATTAAATACTAGAATAGGTTCATCTATATTTTTTATGAAGTAGGGGGTTTCTTAAGCCCCATTATTTCTTAGAAATTATAAAGAAGTAAGTATGGCTAGATTTTGGAAAATGACATGTTACTCATAATACATTTTCCATTTAAAAATGTCTCCTAAGGACAAAAGCCATTAGTACTAACCTTTTAATGAGAACAGACAGACTCTTAATTGTGTATTTTCCTGAAGAATAGTTTGCACTTTGCCCTCACCACCTAGGTGATTATGCTTTTTTAATATTCACTGTACATGAAATGTAAGATAGTTCTGGTTTTATCTGTGGTCTTTTATGATGTTTCTTCATGCACTTTTAGTGTTGTTTCTGTATGGTTTATACATTCCATAGTGCTTCCTTGCATAGAAGTGATGATGGGTGTGACTGGAAAAGGGATAATGAAGCTGTAATACCTGACAGAATGTGATTTATGCTGCTGTAATTCACATTTTGTGTGTTATTAATGTGTTCACATGCCATCAGACTGCTAAGGCTGAATTATGGAAATGTAGATCACACTTCTATGTGTTATCGGGGTTAGAAGTGGCTTTGCATAACAGTAGTCGAAATAAAAAAAAGTGAAAGTGTTTCTAGAGAAATAATTATTCTAAGTAATTATCATGATTATTCTATTTTTCTCCTCATTGAAAAAAACCAGGACCTGATGACACATCACTGGAATCAATCAACAGTTTACCGTCAGTATCAATGGACATAAAACTAGACATATTTCATCACTGGGTTTTCCATGAAAAAGACCTATAGGATTTCGTCTTCACTAAAGACTAAAGTATTCACTAAAAAAAATATGAAATTAGAATAAATATATTTAAACGCCCATGAAAGTCTATTTACTAATACAAGCTACTTTAATGAGTTGTTCAAGACCTACTGCAGGCTCTAGCAGAAATGTCAGCATTGAATACATAATGTCTCCCCTCCTGCCTTGCAGCAGAGTTCAACAATGCTTCAGAGGCAGCTTATCTTCTGAAGTTTTAATACTTTCTGAAGAGAAGGTAAAACTTTAAAATAGATCAACTGCCTCTGACAAATTTGTTGCCGGTAGTGAGCTAAATGGGAGAGGAATCCACAGCATTCACCTTTCACACAAGTTGTATGTGAACCATGGATGACTGTGGGTAGCTGAGTTTCAAAAGCGGACAGTCCTCTTTCTGCCTCATCTGGATGTTGCATGTTGGAGTAGTTTAAAACCAGCAGGGATTATTTCAAGTCAAGTTTCTTTGTATAAAAAGCTAAATTTAGATAACAAACTTGACTCTCGATTTGACTTTTTAAGCAAAAATGTTACTTGAAAGTACCCTTGTAGTCTTTGCACTAAACCACTAATATATCTCGTACTTTTGGGGACCTTCCCCTTTTTTCCTTCAGCCATGAAAACAGTTCCTCCTATCAGAATTTTCTGGTGCCATAGAAATTCTGTAACCAAGGAAACTATCAAGCATGCTAGATGAGCTTGTACTGAAGTTCAAAAATCAAAGTATCTTCTAAAAATTTAAAACAAGCAAAGAACTCAAGCACTCATAAAAGTGTGCTTTTTTAAAGCTTAGGTTCATCAAAATGTTTAATTTGTTTAATTATTTATTTGGAGCATCCTTTGCACAAGTAAAATTCAGCTTAACATCTTACTGTTACACTGAGAGCTGTAGTTCTTTATGTTGCTCTTGACAACTTTCATTTTCCTTGCACTTCGTGTTAGAAACTTACGTTGTCCTTGAGATGGCCCTATGGCAAAATAGACCCAGAAACACCATGGCTTTGAAAGCCTGGGAAGCCACGTGTAGATATTTGTCTACATGTTCTTAGGAGTTGTAAGGAGTTCTATGTACGACAAAACACAATACACACCAATACACACTATTGCAGCTTTTTTTTCTTTTTTTTTTTCTTTTAAGTGAGAAGTAAAACAGAATTCTCAGACTTTCAAATCTATTTTTAACTGGACTATGTATTACTTAAAGAATGTTTTACCAGAAGACTGAGAAGTGATTATTTGAGTCTGTTCCATCTGGAGTCTTTCCATTGATTGCAATGGGAGTTCAGCTAGCCCTTGATACACAACATTTTCTTTCACAGAAGAGCATCTGCAATTGGGTCATTTAATTTATTCTCACACTAATTTAGGGTTATTTCCCTACAGTAAATGTACTGGCTAGTTTAGTTTAAAATATCACAAAAAGTTTTCACCTGTTCTGAAATTCTCCTTGGGACTGTTTTCAAGCTTAACACATAGTATCACATAAATTTATCTTTTTTTGGGGGGGGGGGGGTAAAGTGCCCCCCCCCCCAAGCTCCCTGAGGTTTGACTGATATTCTTTATAAACCTATTCTGCTTGCAATCCTGCTATTCTCAAAGTAGTCATAATTTCTTTATATGTGTTTCATTACTTAATGGAATAGAAATTGGATTTAACAGATCCTAACTACCTGTCTTTCTTCTTTACAAATCAATATCAGATTGGCTTCTCATAGGTGTTCCTCTTTCATAATTTTCCAAAAATAGCTACCATCACTGTTTACTTAGTCACTGCACTGTGATTTATCAAATATATCTGCAGGCAAAATTGGCTTGTCTCTTTCCTATTGTGAAAGAATGTGCTCCTAACTGACTTGTAGCATCACACTTTTCTCCTAAGGAAGCAGTAGTCTCAAAAAATGAGCAGAAGGAATTATCATTGATGAAATAAAATTAAACAATATAAATGTATATTTCTGATCATTTAATCTCTAAAATCTCTATAAAAATTACAACTTAATTTTAAAACCAATGCAAACACATTCAGTAAAACACTAGATGAAAAAGCAAAGTTTGGCTGAATGCAGATCTTTCAGATTCCAAGCTCTTGGTTGTAGTATCCTTTAGGAGGACATGTCCAAATCAAACTTCCTGAGTAATCAAATCATATGTAACTGTAGGCTATCAAATTTATCAAGCTGTATCTTAAACATACATGTCAACTTTTTTCCACTGCTTTTTCTAATTTTCTAATAAAATCCACTCTTT
>NW_010972820.1:427141-427387 GCF_000737465.1 Haliaeetus leucocephalus | reverse complement strand
AGGTTTGGTTACACAGCCCTTACAGTTAGTGATGATGTAGCGGACAGCCTCTGGGTAAGGATTAGGGGGTGGAAAACAAAGAAGATGTTGTAGTAGTTGTCTACTACTGATCGCCCAGCCAGGAGGTAAGCACTGGTGAGTTATTCTGTAGGCACTCAGGATAAATTTCTGGATCGATAGCCCTTGTCCTTATGGGAGATTTCAAATTCCCAGACATCAACTGGGAATATCATACTGCTGAGACAA
>NW_010972820.1:426771-427011 GCF_000737465.1 Haliaeetus leucocephalus | reverse complement strand
GGTAGGTGGCTGCCTTGGTCACAGTGATCATGAAATGGTTGAGTTTAAAATTTTCAGTGTAATGAGAAAAAAGGACAGCAGAGTTGCTCCTCTGGATTTCGGGAGAGCAAACTTTAGGATATTCAGGGAGCTATTTAGCAGAGTACCCTGGGAATCTGCTTTTGAGGGCTTAGGAGTCCACGAGTGCTGGTTAGTCTTGAAGAACCGCCTTTTAGAAGCAGAGGAGCAGGCAATTCCACT
>NW_010972820.1:403008-426713 GCF_000737465.1 Haliaeetus leucocephalus | reverse complement strand
GTGGAGCTCAAGACGAAAAAGAATTTGTATGATCTTTGGAAGCAAGGTCAGACTTTGTGGGAAGATTACAGAGCTGTGGTTTGTATATGGGGAGAAGACACAAAAGGCCAAAGCTCAATTAGAGTTGAAACTGGCCAGTGTTGTTTCAGATAACAAGGGCTTTTTTAAGTGCACTAACATCAAGAGGAGGTGTTGTGGTTTAACCCCAGCCAGCAGCTAAGCACCTTGCAGGCGCTTACTCACTCCCCCTCACCCAGTGGGATGGGGGAGAAAATCGGGAAAAGAAGTAAAACTTGTGGGTTGAGATAAGAACGGTTTAATAGAACAGAAAAGAAGAAACTAATAATGATAATGATAACACTAATAAAATGACAGCGGTAATAATAAAAAGATTGGAACATACAAATGATGCACGGTGCAATTTCTCACCACCCACCAATCAATGCCCAGTTAGTCCCCGAGCAGAGATTCCCTGCCCCCCGCCCCCCCCCCACTTTATATACTAGATGTGATGTCACATGGTATGGAATACCCCATTGGCCAGTTTGGGTCAGGTGCCCTGGCTATGTCCTGTGCCAACTTCTTGTGGCCCTCCAGCTTTCTTGCCGGCTGGGCTTGAGAAGCTGAAAAATCCTTGACTTTAGTCTAAACACTACTCAGCAACAACTGAAAACATCAGTGTGTTATCAACATTCTTCTCATACCGAACTCAAAACATAGCACTGTACCAGCTACTAGGAAGACAATTAACTCTACCCTAGCTGAAACCAGGACACGAGGTCTAAAGAAAACATTGGACTGATAAGTGTTAAAGACAGTCATCTGACTAATAGTGATGAAGAAAACCTGGAGGCATTCAGCGTGTTTTTTTCATTAGTCTTTAAAAATATTGATAGGCCTTGGGCTGCCTGGTCCCTTGAGTCAGAGGGCTATGAGTGTGGGAACAGTGACTTTCCATTTGTGGATGCCGAAATTGTAAGGGACCAGCTGTATCAGCTGAATATTGACAAGTCCGTGGAGCCTGAGGGGATTCATCCCAGAGTACTGAAGGAGCTTGTGGATGTTATGGCAGGACTTCTCTTGATCATCTACTGACAGTCTTGGGAGTCTGCGGAGGTCCCTGCTGACTGGAAGCTAGCCAATGTTATTCCAGTCTACAGAAAAGGTGTGAGGGAGGACCCAGGGAGCTATGGACTTGGTTATCTAACCTCAGTTCCTGGAAAAATTATGGAGAAGATTATACTGAGTACTATTGAAAGGCATTTAAAGAATAATATAATCATCAGGCACAGTGGACTTGGGTTCACAAAAGGAAAATCCTGTTTAACTAATTTGATATCCTTCTATGATAAGGTTACACGCCTAGTGCATGAAGGGAAGGCAGTGGATATAGTTTTTCTGGATTTTAGTAAGGCTTCTGATACTGTCCCTCACAGCATCCTTCTGGACAAGTTGTCCAACTGTGGGATGAGTGGGTTCATGGTGCGCTGGGTGAAGAACCAGCTGAAGGGCAGAGCTCGAAGGGTTGTAGTGAATGGGGTTACATCTGGCTGGCGACCAGTCACCAGCGGTGTTCCTCAGGGTTCCGCTCTAGGGCCAGTCCTGTTCAATATATTTATCAACGATCTAGATGCAGGCGTTGAATGCATCATTAGCCAGTTTGCTGGTGATACCAAACTGGGAGGTGCTGTTGACTCTCTTGAGGGACAAGAGGCCTTGCAGAGGGATCTAGATAGACTGGAGCATTGGGCTGTGACTGATGGGATGAAATTTAACAAGTCGAAATGCCAGATTCTGCACCTAGGCTGGAGTAACAGCAGGCACAGGTATAAACTGGGAGAGCAGTGGCTGGAGAGCAGCCCTGCAGAATGGGCTCTGGGGGTGCTGGTGGGCAGCAGGCTCAACACGAGTCAGCGGTGTGCCCTGGCAGCCAAGAGGGCAAACCCCATCCCGGGGGGCATCAAACACAGTTGAACCAGCCGGTCAAAAGAGGGGATTATCCCCCTGTATTCAGTGCTGATGCGGCCTCACCTTGAATACTGTGTGCAGTTCTGGGCTCCACAGGTTAGGAAGGATGTGAAGGTCCTTGGACACGTCCAGAGGAGGGCAACAAAGCTGGTGACAGGGCTGGAAGGCATGTCCTGTGAGGAGCGGCTGAGGACTTTGGGCTTGTCTAGTCTGGAGAGAAGGAGGCTGAGGGGTGACCCCATTGCTTTCTACAGCTTCCTGAGGAGGGGACGTGGAGAGGGAGGTGCTGAGCTCTTCTCCCTGGTATCCAGTGATAGGACACATGGGAATGGTTCAAAGCTGTGCCAGGGGAGGTTTAGACTGGACATTAGAAGCAAGTCTTTACCGAGACCGTGGTCAAACACTGGAACAGAATTCCTAGAGATGTGGTTGATGTCCCAAGCCTCTCAGTGTTTAAGAGATATTTGGACAATACCCTTAACAACATGCTTTAACTTTTTGTCAGCCCTGAATTGGTCAGGCAATTGGACTAGATGATCATTGCGGGTCCCTTCCAACTGAAATAGTCTAGTCTCTTCTATTCTGTTCTAAACTTCCAGAGAGAGCTGGGACAGATGTGGTATTTGCAGAGCATGTAATTGCTGATGACACATGGATCAGTCCTGGAGGGAACCATCGGCCATGATCTCCAGCCAGAGATAAGGACTTCATTGCATTGTCTGGTGTGCTTCATGTGCAATGCCAAACAGAGACAGAATTTCCCCAGGTGTCTAAGAAATTTATGTAAGAAAGAGGATTTTAAGTTTAGTAATAGCATACAGCAAAATTATTTGGACTAGAATTAAGGCAGGGAAGACTAGATCAATGGAATAAGAAAATGAATGTTATGGTCAGCAGGCCTCTTACAAATAGGCAGCTTGACCAAATGTATAGAGAATTTAGCCACACCAAACATCGCACACAATCTCAGTAGCTTGAAATACCATACCTGAAAATTTTAAATTAGGACTATATGTGATCAACAACCCAGACAGGATGTTGAAAATGGTTGCAAAATAGTCAGAAAAGCATAATCATAATCATAATCATAATGGGAGATTTCAATTGCTCACACATAGACTGGGTGAACATTGTGCTATAAAGCGTTACTTTTTTTTGAACTCAAATGCTTTTTGGAGCAATTTGCCTCTAACAAATCACTGAAATGAAATCTGCTTTTGATTTATTCTTGAGAGATGCACAATACTTGATCCAAGAATTATTTTAGTAGTGACCGTGGTTATTTCCTACTTTAGAGAAGTAAAAAAATGTTCCTAATTCAACTGAATAATGTTTTATTTTTCTTTTAAAAGATAAATTGCATAAAATGAGGAAAACAGTTAAAAGATTACCTAAAAAGCAGCTAAAAGGATAAAATGTTTTCTGGAGGTATGAGGAATGTCTAAAAAAAGGTTATTTAGCTTTTGGATAAAAAAGGAGAAAATATGAAGGGACTCAAACTCTATTATCAGCTGAGTATGGCTAACCAGAAGAGTAAAGAAAGTAAGTAGTAGAAAAGCTTTCTTCCTAAAGTGGAAGTCTTCTCCAATTGAATAAACCAGAAAAGAGTATTAACCCTTAATAGCCAAATGTAGAAGCCTAATAAACCAAGCCCCAAAAAAGATTCTGTAGAAAAATATGTAAAAACCATTGTAATAAAATGCTTTCTAAGTGCTCTGGAAGTCAGATGACTGTTAGTGATGTCGGAGCCCAAAATTGTGAAGGTGTACAAGGAGCATCCAAGGATATTAATGCCGTAACAGACATCATTAGTGAGGTGAGTCTGAAGAACTCTTTCTAACTGAACTGAAACTGATGAAAATTAACAAAAACAATTTGTCAGGAACAGGCAGTATTCACTCAAGAGTTCTAAAGGAATTTGAATCTGACATTGTTAAATTACTAGTTTCAGTTTATAACCTAGCCTTCAAAAGCACTGGAGGAACGGAAGGTGAAAAACCTATATTTCAAATAGCATATTCTGTATTGAACAAATCAATAGAAATCATATTAAGGAATGGACTTATAAGATACATGAATAACAAGAAATATAGAAGAAGCAATACTTCTTTCAAAAGGAAATAATAAATCATAAATTTAATAAAATTACTTAAGATAATCAGAGATTACACTAATAAGTCTGATCTGTGTGATGTCGTGTTTAGAGTTCAAAAAAGGTATTAATTGGAAAAGTTCACTAAAAATTCTTAAAGAAACTATGCTGGGATAGAAGCAAAAATCTTCTAGCTGGTCTTGTTAGTAATTGTTAAAATCTAGGAAAAAGGAATAGGAAATAGGAATAATTTTCATTTTTCACTGCACAAGTGGGCTACCAGTGGGGTTCCACAAGCACCCTGTGCTCTTCAGTATATTTGCAAACAGTCTAGTAAAGATAATGGATACTGAGGTCACAGAGGTTTCTGATTAAACAATTATGAAATGATTTTGAATAGAATCAGATAAATGTACCTAGAATGAACAGTTGGAAGACCTTATGATACTAAAGATGGAATTAATCTAATCTAAATTTAGCTGTCTAGAAATTTGATATCCAGACTACACTTGGCATTTAAGATTCCAGAACAGTGTGTGGAAAAAGATATGTACTTTAGGAAGACGGTCCATCCATTTCAGCTTACAGAAAGATAAATCACTTTCTTTACTGTTTATAGGGAAATCTTAGATAATGATCTTAGGCTTGATACTTAACTTTTTCAGAGCTGTGAGGGGAAACCTATACAAGTAATCTAGACAATGAAATTCCAGATAAAATTCAATGCAAATAAATGCTAAGTAATGCATATGGGCAATATAAAACTCTATATGTAGCAATGAGTGTATGCATATATACTAAATTATGCATACTAATATATTCAGAAAATAGATTTTAAATTCATACAATGTACATGGATGGTTCTTTAAAATTGGTAGTTAAGTGGCCAGGACAAGTAAAAAATGCAATGAAAAGTAGGAGTTATCTGAAAAGAAATATATATTAAAAGCTAGAAAAATATCATCACAGCACTATGTAAATCAAAATCATATTTATCTCCACCACATAAGCCAAATTAGCTAGGAAAAAAAAAAGCAAGCAAGGAAGAATGGCTCAGATCCTCAGACACATAAACAAATGGATAACTGCCAACTTCAATGGAGTTGTAACGTTTGAAAAGCCAGCTCTGGATGTTTTCACACACCCCCTGTAAATTTACTATTTGCTAGTCTGTCAGCTCTTACACATGTGTAATTCCATTTTACATACATTTTTTAGTGACAGCATAAAGTCACATAGCTATGAACATTGTTTTTGCGTGCCACACTGAGCATATTTTTTGTAAACTGAAATGAAATGATATCTTCTTGGACATTGTGTTTTGCTATTATTACTAGGCACACACCTCTTCACAGGCTGGCTGGCTAGCAAAAGAAATTACATTAGTCTTTGTTTCTTGTCAGCATAATCCTGCCAAAATAGAATTACTACATTGCTAGACTTTTGTCACTAATATATTTGTTTTAATCTGAGTTTCTTATCCATTTTGGCGAGCCTTGAACCCAATATTTAAGTTTGTATTTTCCACTTTAAAGAGTATTCTCCTATTCTCCTGCTTACAAGAGTACCCATTCCTTCAGAATGAAAATTTATATTAAATTCTTAATGGCATATATTTTTAAAGAAATATACTGTCTAATGGCTTTGTCATGTGTTTGCTTTTTCTCCCTTATGAGTATTTTGGATCAAATTGAATGCCTGATATGAAGCATACTGAAATCAAGCCCTAAGTCTTCTAGTAGACATAACATAATTGTTGGAAAAGTTTTGATGAAAATTCTTAGTAGAAAACACAGTAGAAAGTGAAGTGCAGAGGAACATTGAAAGTTGGTTACAGATGAAGAGACTACTTCAGTAGTTTGATTTCAAAGAACCAGTACTCTGCTTTTACAATTATATTTTTTTTTCTCATTGTAGTTACACATCATTTTGTACAGTATCTTTGGCATGGTTAAAGATTGCAGATATGGTGTATTCCTCAAAAGAAATGTCTATGCTAAGTGGCAGTAGGAATTATTGGTTATCCATTACAAAAACCTTTTGATTACAGAAGTATATGCTTTGGCTGCGATTTCTAGAACTAAGTACCCTTAAGGGATTTGATTGCAAATGTCAATTGAGGTATGACAGATAGCTTGTAAAAACATTTAGCAGTGTTCCATGTTCTACCACTCTTCATTATGTTTAAACTAAAACTCTACAAAGATATTGCATGACAGTCCACATATTTAAAGGTCATTCCCAAAATGTTGGAGATGAAATAACTTTTCTTCTGAGCAGGTACATATGCTTTGAGATTTGTCATACGATTGAGATGAAAAAGGATAGAAAAGGTAAGGAAAATAAGGTTGGAAAGTAAATACATTTTCTCAAATTAATGTGTCAGCCATTACAGAATTAGTTTCTATGGCCCAAACACAAGATTTGTTATTGCCTACTTGCATGCAAAAAGTATAAAGGTGTTGCTGAGGTTCTAGGAAGAAGACAACAGATATGTTGTATATTCTAGAAGATTAAAAAAAAAAAATCCTAAGCATAAAGTATTCTGAAAAAAACACCTTTGGAAGTCTCGTAAGAAAGTCTGGTATATTTTTTTGTATCCATATGATGTAGTAGAAAAATCTATAAATGCCAACAAATATGAAAGTAATATTAATAAAGACTACAGCCTATACTTCTGACTACCTTTCCTTTGGAAATCTTTGGCATATACGATATAAACTAAACTTACAGTTGCAGCACTGCCAGAAATAAGTCAAAAGCACTGTTCAGTTTTACATCATGCATCTGGGACTGAAATAAATACCAAGTTAAAGAAAAAGAACCGTTTCAGAAGTAGAAGCATGAAAAAAGTTGAAAGTAAGGCATACTATGTTTATGGAATGGAATTCAAAATACTGGCTAATTCCCATACTAGTCAGTTTACTTCTCATGCAGCAGCAAGACAAAATATGTCCCATATAGTCAGTCTATATGTTCTTATTCACATGTGACTTAATATTTTCATAGAACAATATCATCAGCTCACATGGCATCTTTCCAGTTTGTGTCTAACTGTTGATCAACTTTGTCATGTACATCATGATCCACCAACCACTCTTCTGTCAGGCAGAGATTGTGCTGAGAGATAAAATTGCTTCAGACTGACATTGCAAGGGATAAATAACAGATAGCAGTAATGACTCTTAGGATACTTTATTTCTTCCTGGTGGGGAAACAACTGTTACCATGCTGCTTGCCAGATTGAGAGAAAGAGAAGCAAGGTAGTTTATATTCCTCTGATCTATTCTCAAAGGTGACAAAACCTCAAAATGAGAGTTTTGATAATATATTCACCATTCATTTACCTTTCTATTTTGAGTTCTTGAAAATATTGGTGAAACTGGGCTCCATTTGAAATGAAACCAAGTACAGATATTGGAATTAGATGCAAGTTTTTAGGCTGAAGCGGGCAGTCAAAAGCTGAGTCATATTCCCACTGCCTAAACTTGAATTTCCAGCTTCAGCACAAAACGGGATGAAAACACATTGCTTGTTTGTCATCTGCAATCCTAATAGCTCTTCTGGAAGGAAGGAAGGAAGGGAGGAAGGAAGGAAGGAAGGAAGGAAAGAAGGAAGGAAGGGCACATAGCTCCTTGCTTTAAACCAACAGACTTATTTATAGAGCAAGACTCAAATACATTCAATATCATTTTAGTTACTCAAGTGAAGTAGTCTAGAATTCAGGAAAACTGGGTTGATGAATTCTGGCTGTTCATGCCTCCATTGATTACAGAAGAAATGTAAGCTAACTAGGATCTTAATTGCACCTGAAAATTATGTTTCTTTGCATAGCGGACCACTGGTTTTAACACTAATGACTGGATTTCTGAATTCCCTGTGTTCTGGGCTGTTTAGTGTCCAGGAATTTGAGCTGGTGGGGACAAGCACGAGCCTGGCATGTCCTGGAAGTCTTAGAAGCAGTTCATTCACAAGGTAGAGGTGCTTTGGACATGTGTTTAAAGCACATTAAAGTTGTTGGGCACATGAAGACCAGCTTCACTATCCAAGTAAAATATCTTTATCAAATTTTAGACAGAATTCTAGGCATCCTGGTGTCCTTGTGTATGTGAAAAAGAGAGGCTCTACACATTTGAAGAGTCTTTAGATGGAATGAATACAAGTCCAAATTTCTACTCAGGAAAGCGTATCTGAACTTAAAAAAAAAGAAGTTAATTTATGGTTCATGCATTATCGGATCAGAAGGGACAGTTAAAATCATCCAGTTGGATTGGATAGACATTTGGATAGAATTTGGATGAACTAATTCCTATAAAAATTCTTCTTTGTCACTAGAAAAAAATAAAACCAAAACAACTTTAAGAATTTTTGGTCATGTAGAATCCAGCAAAATTAATTCATAAATTATTCTAATTGATAGTAAGTCTTGGTATACTTTTAATATCAATTTTATTCAGATTCTGTTCCAGTTACAGTCTTGTTTACTATACTGAGGAGCTCTGTGTTATCAAACTTTTGTTTCCCCATAGCTCCTCAATATCTTCTTTGAATCTTGAATCTCAGAATGGACACAATATTCATGTAATGATTCCTTCATTGCCAAAACTAGGATACTATAAACTCCTTATTCTTACATAGTCTACTTTGTCTACCCTAAGGATGTCTATCTAAGGGTAAGATTAGCTTTTTAGTCACAATGAGGCACTGAGGTAATTTCCAACTGATTATTCCCCATGGCTAAATAATATTTTATGAAATCATACAATTTTATATTAAATGACATTACAAAGCTGGAACCTGACCCATTTTGAGTAAGGGTAGCAGAATTTTACCTCCAAATAAAATTTAAAAGTCAAACAAATTGACTTCTCATATTGTCCCACAGAGTGAAATCTGACATCTTAAGGTCAGTCTCTGGCAATCAGAACATGAGGATGCAGACGAAATTTAGTATTCATGTTTTACATTACCCTTAGAAAATACATTTCTTTTTACAGCCAGATAAAGCCCTATAAATCTTAGAGACTGTGTTTTAGTTGAAAAATTAAAATCCTTAAGGAACTGTTGACAAGGAACAAACCCAACAAAAACAAATGAATAAAGCTAAAAAGATTAAAATAATTTGTTTATGAATAAGAAAGCAGACTAGCTCCAAATGGTGGCAAATACAATTCTCTTTTATGTAAAAGGGCACAGCATAATTCAAGTGTATAATATTTGCAACAGCTGTGTCAAATGGCCCACAAACAATTCTGTCCTCACCTCTTTTGTTTCAGTTCCTTTTCCACCTTTAGTTGAAAGAAGATCACAGAGATCTGTTGTATACCAAATCTGGGGGGGGAAAACCAACCAACCAACCAAACCTGGCACAAAAATTGAAAAAAGAGTGTGAAATGGAAGAAAGCTGTCATTTATATGCATCATATTTTTCTTCTGCCATTTACATAGCTGTTATTTTATACCATAAATCTGGGAAATGTCTGAAGTAAGTAAAGTAGCAGTCAAGAAGGTATTTTTTTTCTGGGATATCTAATGTACTTGGAAGCAGGCATTTTGTTTTGCATCACCTCTAAGTTGCTACTCCCAAGTATAAAAATACAATAATATATATCTTCAGAAATCCTCCTCCCCACTCCCCCTGCCAAAGATATTTAATAAGACCAAAATATTATTAAATATCTGCATGCTGGAAACCATTTGTACTTTTATGGAAATTAACATGTCTCTGAAGAATGCAGCTCATTCATTCTTGACTACCATCTCTGTCACCTCATATGTTATCTAGCTCTCTCAGCATAAACAATTCTACAGAGTTCTCCCATCAAGCTATTCGAGCTCTCAGATTCCTAGATTTTTTGAAAATAATGACAAATCATAGAGAGTGCTTGACAGCTATAAATAAAAAAAACATTCTAGAAGCCTGCCTTATTAACTTACAGACTTTCACATATTTATCTCTTGTATCAATACTTACTTCATAAAAATTAAGAGGTTTGAACACTCTTCACACAATTTTTACTTGAGTGGTTTGAGCCCAGTCTTAGATCAGAAGAAAATCTCTACACTTGCCCAAAATCAAATATTCCAACCACATGATTTTGAGATTATATCTATCCCATTGACCCAGAATAGCAGAGTGAGGACTGTTATATAAATTTCCTCCTTTTCAAGTGGTTGCTATTTCTGAACACATCTTTTTTACATATGCTTACACTTCCTTTCTTTCACAATCCTTTAGTTTCCTTCTAATTACACACATAGGAATGACACCGGCGCCCTAAGTGTGGTACTACAGGGTTCCTAGATTGTATGTATTGGGAACTAAAATTATGTAGAAGACATAAATCAATTCTCTATACTGTTGATGCATTTCACCCATAATGCTCCTGAGTCACAACATCTACTGTTCAACAGAAATTGCTGGTCATAGGCTTTCTTCTTCACCTCTGTTCACAGCACAAAATCTATTTACTTTGCTGTATGTAAAGGACTAGGTGAATTTCACCTTATTGCAATATCTATTCAAATGACGTTTGATGTGATACTAGAGTAATTGTCTGTGCAAGAATACAAAAAGAAGTACAATTCAATGACCATTATCATTGGAGTAATAGTCTCCAATTCCCATAAAACCTGGTCCAATATATAATAGACCATTATGATAATGATTTTTGTGCTAACTTGGCTCAAATCACAAAGCTAAGTCTCTGCATAATGTTTGGATTGCTATAGTATACTAAATTCTTTTGCCTGAGGCAGTTACATATTCCAAAATATTATTGTGCTCATACCTTCCTTGTTGGTGAGCCATTTGTGACAAAAATATTGACAAATGAGGTATGTTTAGAAGCCAGCTCCATTGACCTATTGCCCTAAAACAGGAGGGGAAAAAAAGTTATAATCCTAACTCTGGAGCATGCTGATATTTAGGGCACATGACTACATTTGAAGTAGGTAGTTGTATTTTATACTCACAGCTTAACACTGTTTTCACATATGAGGATGCAGTTGTCAAGAAAAAGCCAAAAGAAATTGTTATGACTGGTTTTGGTTTTGCTGATGTTGTTTTGCAATATTGTCATACTACAAGAGCATGAAAAGCCTCTTCTAAAAAGAGTCCATCTTTGGGGATTCTCGAGGATGGTGGAATTTTTATGACAAGCCGCATGGGAGATGCGCGCTCACTGTGGGACTAAAACAGAAGGAAGGCTGAATTGTGTGCCTGTTGTGGTTGGTGATGTCAAAGGCTACAGAAGCTCACCTTTATTATATGAACACAAACTAAATTTATGCAGGTCCATTTCTTAGTGTTGTGTGGCAAGACTTGGTGTATCCTGGTTGGCTTTATTGTCTCTTCCAGGTGAATACATGCTATCCAGACATAGCATTCTTTAGCCACTGGATGAGATTTCTGTGCAAATATACAAAGCTTAAGGTGTTGTGCCTGATCCCTATTTTACACACCAGGATAACAGGGACTATACAGTTTGAGAAGGTTATCTTTGGGCTTCCTATCTTTGCATGAGGAAATTTTCCAGATATTATATCAACTTGTGCTAATGTCCATTTCCATCAGTTTACCCAGCAACTCAAATAGTCTTACCTTAATAGCACTTTATCCTTCCTTAAAAGACTCGTAACATCATAAGCATTTTAGAACACTTTTTCAGCAGTTGTTTAAAATAGATTTTAAATTATTTAATTTGTTAAAATGGCTTCTTAAATGCTGGTCTTATTTTAAATTATTTTGGAATAGATGAGAACGGGGTGCTCGGGATTTTGCAAGATCCATGAAGGTATTTGTATATTGCAGTGTTAAGCATTACATTGTCCAATATACATCTGTTCCAGCTACCTAAATCATGCATGTTATCGAAATTGGAGTCCAGATTCCCCACAACATATATGACAAAATTCAAACTCTTCAGAAATGGACCACAAGAGTCAAGGAACTTTTAGATCCTGTCATGGTTTTCTTCCGCTACCCCACTCACGTCATAAGCAGAGTAATATGTGAATAGATAGAACTGAAACATAGTTTTGGATACTTTTATTAAGCTTCAATATATCATAACAAAGAGCTCTGCTTATATACACTGTTTGACAGTACTGATGATTTTGACTGATGCTGATGTAAGCTTGAGAAGAGAGTTGATAATGAAGACAGTGAAGTGATATTCACTGACCTCAGTGAATCTCTGAGGTCAGCCCTTTATTTACAGAGTTGAAGAATGCATAATGGATTGAAGAAATTCCTAGAAATTTATGAATCACTGTGGGATGGAGATTGGTAGTAGTCTGCCAATCATAGTATAAGTTCTTGGAAAATCCTTGATGGGTAGACATGTACCATCTCCTCTTTTATCTGACACTTATGATGAAAAACATTTAAATCTTATTAAATCCACAGTTTCTATGAGACAGCCAATCATACAGCATGCAAAAGCAATTGACAGTTTAATTATTCAGGGTTTGAGTATTTGAATCACATTTTCTTATGTCAAGTTTAAACTACTTTCTATTTAGGTAATTATGTTGGCAACTGACAGGTTGAGAAAAAAAATAACAAAGAAAGTATTGTAGAAACGTTTCCTAGAGAAACAAATAATTTAAAGATGCACACTTTTTGTTGTATGTAAAGTATACTATTTGAGATTAATGTATCCTAAACTTTTCATCTGTTAATATGATTAACAGAAAATAATAACTGAGGCTTCATTCAAATGGAAATGGAACAAGAGAAAAGGTCCAGTAAAGCTGTGGGCAATACAGTGATTTTTCTCATCCTCACAGTTAGATGCACACAGGGCAATTGTATCATGTTCCTCTTATGAAATAATATTTGAGTTATATAGCTGCCTGTCTTCTGAAATATGTGCAACAAACAGTACCAAAATGACCATGACCTCATTCCAGTGAGGTGAGGAAGTATCATTTCTATTTTATGGCTAGAAAAGCTGAGACAAGTGTAGCTGGAATATGTTTTGCCCAAGGTTATGGCAGAAGTGTATGTGCAAGGTAGATATGGAAACCAGATCTCTTGATTCACAGTCCCGTTTATTATCCAAAATCTCACTTTACTGTTTTTTAACAGTATTCCTGTAATCTTCTATTGACATATATATAAAGTGCTATTATCTGAACAAAGAAATTACATATATGCATTTGCTGTACAGTGAGTTGTTATTTTCTTCTGGTCTTGGAAATATCACTTAAAATTGTGCCCTTATTTGTCCTGTTATCCTTTTGAATAGTTTCCAATTATTTTTAGTGACTCATTCAAGATCATCATTATTGACACATAAAGGGATCTTTTTGCCCATATCATCAAGAGGTATCAAAGGGAAATATATGTCTACAATGCGCAAAGCCTATGGCTCTACGTATTTACATGCAAAAGTTTCACTAGCGATTTGGTTTTTTTGTTGGTTTGGTTGGGTTTTCTTGTTTGGGTTTTTTTTAACATTGTGAGATATGGCTTTATTATCTCTCTGGTCTGAAACCTAATTAGATTGACACAGACAATGAATGTCTTATGAGACCATTTCTTTGGCCACAGAAAACTGTGTGAGGTGAAAATAACGTATGGTGTTAATTATTTCCCTAAGATATGGATCAAGCAGTGCAGTCAGCACAGGTTCTTTCTGATCAGATATTCCAGATTCTGAAGCCTTAGTGACAGTCTGGATGTTAGTTTTTCTATTAGTGTAATCAGAACTATCTTTTTGGGGGAGTTTCAGGTTTATCCTGCATTTTTCCAAGAAGAAAATTTAAAGTCAATAATTACATTAACTTTATAGGTTGCATGACTGACTAGTATAAATACATGTATGAATCTGTGTACTACACTTACAACATTTTATAGAGTGGAGGGTAATAAAACCAAGAATGAATTAGAGAATTTGTGAGTTAGAGACATTGACATTGGCCTTCATATGTGAGTAGCTCTCAAAAAATAACTTAGTTACAATTTCTTTATGTGATATTTAGGCAACTTTTTTCACAGGTTCTTAGACTGATAGCATAAAAACTGTGTTCTGTGTGGATAGATGAAGTTTCATAGTTGGTTTTAATGCTCTCAAGCTTGGATATATTTATTATATGGTATTTGTATACCACAGGTCTTTTTCAGATTGGCTTATTTCCACAATAAAGTCTTCCCACCTGCCAGCAAATAACTTACATTCTCTGCATTCATTTGTATGCTTTCACAACTATCCTACATTTGTAGACATTTTATGAATTTCCTCTTCTTTCCTGAATGAGCAAACACTTTGCAAATGCTACACGCCATTCATTATCTACTAGATTGTGGCAGAATGGTAATAACAGCTGCAACCGAGATGGAAAAATAGTTTCCATTGTAAGTCCCTACATCCAAATGGCCATTTCCTAACAAAATATCCTCTTCTTAAACTGCCTTTGACATTTTTGGCACTTACTGGAAGATTTTATTTTCCTTGAAGATAACAAAGAGGAAAAGTGCTCCAAAAGTTGACTCAGCTGTTTTTTGACATAGTTAAAACTGCCAATCAGTTAGGCCATTTTTCTCAGATGTAGTATGAAAGTTTTATTTCTGATGTCTACATTAGCAAATAATGAGGTACCATAGGAGCATAACCAAAAAGTGTTGTCCAGACACATTTCAGCAGGTTTTAGTTTGGACTAGCAATAGTCAGGTCCTGAAAACTGAACACTCATTAATGTTAGATGCATTGCATAAGCTCCTTGATTGCATCTTCTGGTTCAGTTTCATTGAAATGAAATTCCATTCTTGTACTATAAGGCTGCACTGTGATGACAACTAAAATATAGCAAATGGTGACAATCAGGAGGTTTCCTTCAATGATATATGTCTCACTCAAACTAAAATGCAAATGTAGGTACACTGTTTCTTTCCCCATATAAATTAATAGCACCTTCTATCTTCTATATTCAAAAAAACTATACCACTTTATAAAAGCAGCAGTATAGGATCACAAGTTAATTTGAAGATTAGGTGGCGAAAATAATCATTTTGGGGAAAGGAAAAGCCAGTTGTAATTCAACCTGTTAGTTCTGGTTTGTGTAATGCTTTCTGTATGGCAGGGATGGGGTGTAGGTTTACTAGGCATGGTACTAAGTTGGCTTTTTGCCTTCATTGGCTTCCATTTTATTTTGTTTTCCTGTATTGGATTTCGATCATGTTATCATCCCTGTTTTCGCCACTTTACCATATCCTTTTCTCCACTTCTGCAGAGAAGTGTCAGTGAGGTGCTGGCAATATTAACAGGGCTTCTGTAACAGAACAGGAGTGGGAAACAAAGCAAAGGTGAAGACTGATGTCTATTCCCAGGTGAAGATATTGAAGCTGGTTTCTCCTCAAAAGCAACTGACATTTACAGGAGAATTAGCTAATATCTTCCTTTCTCTGTTCTCCTAGGAACAGCATCCATTCCAACAGCACAGGCCCACATGAAGAAGTTTAATGCCTCAAATAACATTCAGGAAAAGTCTTAAAAAATACACTACTGTTTTTAAAATGAACTTTAAGAAATGAAAAGAACATTAGTAGTGACTCCTATACGGTGTGAAATAATATCCTCGCCTTTTCTGGGAGAGTAGGGCTGGAAGGAGAAATGAGAGTATTAAGTCAAGTTGTATATAGCAGCCCTGCAGTGGTAAATAAAAAAGAGCGTAAAAATACCCGGGTTTCTTTCAATCCAGTCACTGAAAGCAAGAACAACTTCTATTTCTTACGTTAGTAAGCTCCATTTACCAGTATTTTTTTGATGACTACACACTGACTTAGTCTATGGTCTTGGATGGGCGGACAGTGGGGTAGATAGCTGAAAGGATGAAAACCAGGTCTCCTGGACCACTGGACACATGGGAATAATTTGCCACTGAACACCTCTGTACTAAGTTTCACTTGATACTAGAACTGCTCAGGTGTCACTTAACAAACACTGCCTTTCTATATTTTTGTAGGACACATAAACAGGGCTTGCATTGTTTCAGTGCTGGGAAAGCGTGCTATGTGAAATCAACCTGCATTTCACACCTTTGACCTTAATAGTATATTACATAATTCTTTAGTTACCACATGCCACATATAGCTCTAAAGAACCTTCTCAATGCAGTAAATCCTATACTGTGTGCTCCAGTACTTGTATCAGTTACGCCTATGTATTTCATGATTGAGTCACCTCCAACAAATCTGAATATCTAACATAATCTTTTTCTGGTGAGTTTGGATGTTCAGTTTGATCACAATACTCTGAAAAACAAAATAATAATATGATAATAGTGTGGAGGCTCTGTGTACCATATATATTTAATAGCATACATATATAATTTAAATGCTTTGCCACAAACTAGAGGTTCTCTACATTGTATTTCAAGCACAGATATGACCCATTGTCATGCATAATTTCAAATAGTGTAGATAAGCCTATACTTAAGAAAATGTTTCAGTGATCTTTGGAGAACACAAGGGGAGAAATCCTGGGTCTGTGAAGCTTTTTGGGTATGTGCTTGAACTCATGCTATTTGTGATGTTCAGCCTGGTGCACCACTGTCTTGTTCATTTACATTGAGTGCTATGATATGCCTGATATCAGGTGGATAAATAAATGATCCCTGATTTCATCATGCAACAAAGCTGATGAGATCTGTAAGTAGTCTGAGCTTCACCTGCCCTTACTCTGTAAAGAGAAACATTGGACACTGCAGACTGCATGGAGGAAGAGTGAATGCAAACTTTGCGTCTACATTAGCAGGGCAAAAGAAGCAAGTGTTGAACAAAGCAGTTAATGCTTGGGATTTGATATGCATACTGTACACACTTGGGTGAATTTAATTTCATTTTACTCTAGTCTGTTTCCAGGGACTGATGTCTATTAGCAGACAGAGAGCATTTAGGTGCACTCGTGGAGCACATCTTCTGGTTTAATTTCATCAAAAAGGAACCCAGGTTGTGATCTCTGAGCCCATGCTAATTTATATGTGTAATAACAAGCAGTAAGTAGGATTATCAGGAGAGTTGAGTGAAAACTGCAGTTCTGATTAAAACTAAAATGTTAATGTAGACAACAACATGAGACTGAGCAAGATTATATACGGCTTTTAGAATCAACTGCATTACATACAGCACAGATTTAGCCTAAGGGTCTCAGCAAGTGGTGTTGGTTACTCTCAATACTGTTAGGCAGGCTGTGCATACCCAGTTCCAGTTAAGAGCCAGAGTGAGTATAATCAGACAGGATTAGGAAAGTCACAGCACACATTTTCGGCATATTTTCACTTTTTCATCCCTGATTCCAAAACGATAGCTAATACAACCTTTTTGCCTTATATTTTACTCTGTCATTCCTTTTAGCCCACTGCCTGTTCCTTAATAAATGCTGATTTTAAAATGCAAAATTTTTTCAATGTTCTGGATTTTGTTTTTCTCAATAAATTAATTTGTTACTTCCTCCTCTGACAACCTGAATGCAGGAAGAGAATTCAAGACAAAATTTTAGTGTCTGTAATATTGTCTTCTGCTGGAGATTACTGTGCACACATTTACCAAAGAGTAGCACACTGAACTACCAGCTAGCCTCCCCTATGAAAGGAGGGCTTTGTGAATTCTTTTGTTCCTAACGGCAGGTGCTTCTAGCTCTCAAAAGATCCTGTGATCTGATAGCTGTTTTTCACGTTCTGTGATCACGGGCAGCTTGCATAATACAACGAAGGTGGAAGATTGTTGCCTTCCCCAGGGTTGCTTTAAGTTACAATCCTGATCTCTTGACCTTTAATTTCAGCAAGTTAGATTGCTCGAGGAACCCTGGTGTGCATACTTGGAGCTAGTATAGCATTTTGCTGTTCAATTTATTGTAAGTAAGTGCTTTAACACTGACATAGTTTTAGAAGAGCAACAGTTTCTGGGGATCTCCTGCATATGACGGAGTTAAGGAATAAAGAGCAACTGCCAGCACAAAATAACCCCCAGACTCACAGTACGTCATGGGCCACAAAATATTCTGTTATGGATATTATAAATGCTGATGTGTCACAGAACAATGGTGCAAATGTCAGAGGCTGTTTGTGTTATACTCCCCCAGTAAGGCACTGTGCAGTGATAAGACTCAAGCAAAGGGCAGTAGAGCTCAGAGAAGAGAGCCCAGAATAGAGGTTAGGAATAAATTATAAAAATAAATGACTTTTTTCTTCTGTTTAGCTTAGCAGATGAATAAAAGAACAGTAACAGCAACAACCAAGACAGATCAAAACAAAGCGTCCCTCACCAAACCTTGTTGGTTTTCCACTTTCTTTCCTTCTTTCTTTCTTTCTTTTTTTCCCAAGTAAATGAAAAACCTCCCAGTTCAAGGCTCAGCAATGCATGCTGTCCAATCCAAAATATTTTTTCTGACTTGTGAAGAAGTAGCAACAAGAGACTGAGAGCAATCCAGTTTAGATTACCTCATAATAAGGTGGTTAGTGTATTCTCCTGTAGGTAGAGTTCAGTACCTCAGGGAAAACAAGAAGATGAGCTCAGAAGTTCAAGGAACGAAATTTGGATGATTGCAGTCATCACTGGACTCCTGAGTAAGAGAAGAAAGGTTTATGCCCCCTTCTGAACATCTGAACTGACGTCTTCACTTTGCTGAGAAACCAGAATGTAAAATGTTCTGAAAATGCCAAACTACATTTTAAAATATTTTCTAAGCATTTCACTGCTATTCTTAATGTATTTTTAGCTAGGGAAGGATTCACCAAATGAAAATGTTCCTGGTCAGGAGCCCTTATTGAGACAGGGAACCAAAGAAACCTTAGCAGATATAGTAGATATATGAATGTGGATAAGAATTGTTTAATAATTATCTAGCTTATAATGAAGTTAAAGAAGTTTCAATAGAGGTAGACATGGCCCAAGGGGATGAGAAGTGATGTTTAACGCTTGCATTGTTGAGGCTGGCTGGGACAGGAGATAGGCCCTGATAAGAAGCAGCAGTGGCTCCAAGAACCAGTCAAGACCGACCTTGTGATTTGGACAAATGCCAAGGGACAACTGAGTCTGCGCAGGGACAAAAGGTTAAGAGTTCACCGTGAAGAAGACATACAGCCTTCATCTTCACAACCACCAGACGACCACCATAAGGAGGCACTGCGCAAGCGCAGTTGAGAGGAGACTATGGAAATGACTTCCTAGGGCTAATTTTAATATGAAGCAGGGATAGGTAATGCCTATGTATAGGCGTATTGCGAAACTCTATGTATATGTAACACTTGACTGTATAACTTTAAAGTGAACTGCCAAATCAAGTGCGCACGACTTTGGTGGGACTACCCCCCGTGCTGCCCAGTGCTGAATGAACATACCTACTTTACAATCTCACTGATTGTGGAGTCTGTTTTCCGCACGTCATTATGGTATGTCTCACTGTCTGCTCACTGGAAGGATTGGTGACCCACCAAGAGATCAGCAGAAACTGCCCAATAGCTTACAGCATCAGAATGACAAACTAGCTGCAGTGAACAGCAGTAGTGAACACAGACAAGTTTTTCTTAAATTGAACTGCTGGCAGCAGTGGAATAAAAATCTAAGTTTAATCCATATTAATGACTGTGAAACATTCCTATACTATGGTGTGGCAATATGCAGCAGAACTACAAAGGGACATACAATGGGACATAGAAAATGGTATAAATGAGTAAAAAAGGCTACAATTATTTGCATTTTTAAATGCAATTTGAACCAAGGAATGGTAACTGGAAGCAATAGTGAGATTCACTTCAGAAGAGCCTTAATTTAGACTAAAGGATTTATGCAGACGCACCCACAAAGACATTGAGATTAAAGTCGTTCAGTTGCCCCATTAAACATCCCTGCATTATGTGGTGCTCCATGGACAAACCTTGAGAACCGGTCAACTCTGCATGACAATGCCAGTTGTCTAAATCATCCCATCTTGCTTCGGAGCTTGTGCATCTTGCATTATACTGTATAGTGTAGTTTGGCCACTTACTTCATAGGTACCATGATTTAAAGCATTCAGCTATTGAAATAGCAAGCAATGTTAATAGCAATTATTTTAGCGATAATTTACTGAAAGCAAACAATGGAAAACTTGGTGAGGCTACACTACCTGTCTGCATCCTCCTGATGTTCCTGGTAGATTTCCAGTCATGAAGTCTCTCATGCATTCTAGTAGAGTAAGGAGGTTGCACTTTGTGTTTTATTTTTCACACATCTTATGTATGTTCCCTTTTTTCGTTTGCTCTTTTTTTTCCTTTCTTTTTTCTTTTTTTTTTTTTTTTTTTTTTTAAGTCTACATCTTGGAGTCAACAGATTAGGTGTTAATCCAAGCTACCATGTAAAAATTAAGGTTCTAGTCCTCATGGTTATGAGGCAAAACTTGAAAAAATGACTTGAGTGCAACTCAAAGCCAGGTGCAAAGGAAAAAGCACAGCTTTTATTATGTGTGAAAAAAAATCTAATTGGATTATCTGTCTTATTTATATCTAAATGAGGCAATGTGTCAAATAACTATCTACAAATACACACACAGCACACTGATTCATTTTTGCAGGTGTTTACTTAGTCCCTTGTGTTTCTCAAGCAGATCCACATTTGTAAAGCAAAGCTCAAGTTTCTGAATGTTAATTTAATCAGACTACTCACAGTTTTGTCTTTCACATCACATAAAATGAAAACTTGTTTGTGTTTATTCTGAAGAAATGCAGTTTCTAAGGAGTTAAAAAACAATAATGAAAAACAACAGGGGTTGGGTTTGTGCTTTCATCAGTTTATTTTCTATTTGTTTTGTACTTCCAGTGGTCACCAGAAACAGAAAGATTTGTCCTGGGGTGGTAAATCAGTCTAGCTATTACTGTTCTCATTGTATTATTCTTTTAATGTAGAACTAACACTTTAAAAATCTTATCCACAATCCAGCTGCCAGCACACTGGGATGAAAGCAGCACAAAATGGAAGAAATATCAAGCTTTCTTGTGCAATTGAGAGTTCTCCATTGGATCCATATGTCACATATATAAACTGGGACACTTGCTCAGACTTTAAAATGTTGCAGTGTTATTAGTCTTCTCAATGTGAATTAGTTACATCTGACTGGTGAGCAATATCACCTATCCTCATTTTGTTTTCAGTAGAAGTCTTTTTGTCTGGTGATCTTAATTCTGAATTTTTAGCACACCCTTGAAGTCCCATTAAAGTGTAGATGTTAGAAGAAACTTTTAGTCAGCTCACAGTGGAAAATAGCCAAAATGCCAGCAGTACTTACATCCACAACACTTATTTATTCTAACCAAGGATGAAAGGGTTTTCATCTTCTGCTGAATTATTCTCCTCTCATTTTCCAATTAATTAAAAAACTAAATTAAAAAAATAAATTGCAGCAGTGTTTTTATTATTTTCCAGTGACTCTGTATAACTCTGCCCAGTTCTGTCAATGAAGACAAACTGACTTGGGAGGGTCTGACTGTCTCTGAAACAACCAATTAAGTCACCCCTGAGTTGTTTAATAAAGACAAAATCAGTGTCAGAATAGCTTTTGAGAACAATTGCTGAAACACAATGTTCATTCTGACAATAGACTTTCAAGTATTGAGCTGAAGAATAATGATCTCTGGTAAGAAAAGTTTGTGTCAAGAAATTTATATTTCTATTGTAGCACCTGAACATATCCAAATGTTCTTGTCATTATACAAATATAGATATTTGTCAGTTCTTATCCCAGAGTGCTCTAATCCTTCCTCTAGCACAAAACTTACCATTTGATCATTAGCAACTTGCTGTGACTCCATCTCTTCTGAAAAATGCCCATAATAATATCTAAGAAAAGTAAGTATGTATTACCAGAACTGAAACAAGTGAGAGACTTCTATGATTAATTTTTTTTGTGAAGTTCAAAAGTATTGTGCATAACAAGTTTTAAGAAAAAATAAGTATTTCTCTTTATTGCCTCAAAGGAAAACTACAAAATGATAAAAAAAGAAGACAATAATGTTATCCAAAAAGAAATATTTTATTTTACTTAAAAACAAGAAAGAGGTTAAAATTCCAAACTGTAATATGGTTTCAAAATATTTTTTCAGAATTGTTCCTCATTTTTAAAAAATAATTTTCAACAATATTTGTATACCTGACTTTTTTTTAGAAATCAAAACATTTAATCAAATAATTTACAGAGCTCTACTTAGCACTGATTTCAGTCATAAGAACTTGTCTTGATTAAGACATGATATTAAATTTCACTCTGAAACCAGCACTTTTCAATGTGAATAAGCATATCACAAACCTGATTACTACTTAGTAAGAAATCCTCTGACAGTGTAAGTGCTTGTGATTGATCTAATTGATCCATGACCCTTAACTTTCATAAGAGTCTAACATCCTTTGTCAGCTTCTCCATACAACTGTAAATCACTCAATAGAAAATTTATTTGATTTATCTGTACACTTTATTTACCTTTACTATTAAACACTGACATCAGCGAGGCCTTCCCATCCAGGTGAATGACCTGGAGACTATATATCTGACTGATATATTGTGTCTTGGATTTAATCATCCAGTAGCGTGGTGTTCTCAGAATTTCCCAATAAATTCCTCAACTCAGCCTCTCTCAGTTCCTCATGTTCCTTTTCCTGGACAGGAGGATAGGAACCAAAGCTAGTTCATGTGCATCCCAATGGAAAGTATAGGATTCATTATTTTGCTTACAGCTGTATAATTTCTGTGACCTCTAATTAGATTGTAAAGCAGTGAGAGTAATTTCTGACCCTAGATATTACAAGTGGAAAAAAGCCTGTTGGTTCTTTTCATTTGTCCTCCTGTCACAACTACTTACATCCACTATAAAGTTAAATATATCAAGCAATGGGAATTTTTCATATGCCTGGAGAAAATGAATACAGTAGTTAAAGGATCTCATTGTTCAGAAGATATTAATTTCAATATGTAAATCTCACCATTTCTAACTACGAATGCTTTCATCCTACTGTAGCATCCACCCTTTATCTGATATTTGTGCAGACCAAATAATGTAGACTGCAAGCATATTTTTTTTACCCTCCTGGTAATTTTTTAGTAAATTGTATACCAAAATTTCATTTTGTCTCTCTTCAACCATTTGGATTATCTTTTTCTAAACACTTATTTCATTACCAACTCACCAGTGCCAAGATACTTGAACATATCTATATTTCCATCTGTTGCCTTTCAGATATATCTGTATCATATCAAATGACGATAGTCAAATGTTTCTTTTAAAAAGATCCTCAGTGAAATAGTGAAAGTGCTGAAACCAAACCTTTTGTTTCAGTTTTGGCACCCCAAGAAGACTACCATAACAATCAGTGTGGCCTCTATTTTTTCTAATTTCTCTTCAGCTATTATTTTAGTTCGTATCTTTTGAGTCTCAGCTGAATATTCTTACTATGGCCTGAGTTTTCAAACCCTGAGCTAATCTGTGCATTATCTGACTAGTCCCCTGTTAATTTTAAAAGTCTGGCATTTTAGAGCACAGCGAAGGTGTTCATGACATACGTGTCTTGTTGTGAGTGAGTAGCACCAGGGCCTGTGACAGAGGACAAAATCACTAGGTGCTTAATACATCTGCCCCCCCCCCCCCCCCCCCCCGCGCCTCTGGGTCTGGTCGC
>NW_010972820.1:334813-402998 GCF_000737465.1 Haliaeetus leucocephalus | reverse complement strand
TTAAACCCCCCCCCCCCCCCCCCCCCCCGAGGCTCTCTGTAGGTGGTCAGCCATTCCGAATTACCTTTCTTGTCTGATTTTTCTTGCTCCTATAATACTCTAGAGTACAATGTTTCAAACTAAGTGCTCAATCTTTGAGAGTGTCTAACAGCAACACCATAGGGTTATTAAACATGGATCTTAGTGTCAGAAGGGATCACTTTGGTCATTTAGTCTGACCTGCCACAGCACTAAGCTTAAAAGATTTCCAGGACAATTTCTTCTGCTGAAGCTACAGTCTGTCTCCTCGAAAGCTCATTAAATGCTCTTGACAAAAGCATAATCTAATGTTGAAAAAAGTATGCAGCAAATTGCAATAGCTTCTGGTAATATGAACTGTTGGCTTTTTTTTTTTTTTTTTCCATGTTGTTCTCCTTGCCTGGTTATTTGGCATTCTGTTCCTACCTTTGCTTCATGAAATCTTTAGCCAAGGCCATGGTTCTATTTAAATAAAAATCACTTTCCATTTACTTTGACATTTTTGAAATTAGAATTCAGACTCTGAAATGAAGGTCCTGTCTTATGTCCTTTTTCTTGATTCTTAGCTTGTCCTTTATTTAGCTGCAGGCTAGAACATGCATAAAATTGCTTCACAGAGAAATTAGGGTTGGTGGGGTTCTGGCAAAACCTGACCACAGCTAGATTTCTGTTTCACAGCTCTGCCTTTCAGGTATAATTCCATACATCACTTGTGTGACTTACACATAGCGTACATAAGTGATGTATAGACTCAACGAACAGACAGATTTGATATTCCAACATAAACCTTACTATGTACTTGACTAATAGGGCTATAGTAAAGCGTTTCTTTACCTTCATACTTCTTTCAGGATCTGCACTTCTAAAGAGAGCTGTATGTAAGTTTTAGTTCCAGGGAGCGAGCTGTGTTTGTCCTCAGACCCTTCTTCTGAATTGTCCCGCAAACAGCAGTAAGAACAGAAAACAAGATGAGTAGATGACAGTCTGTCAGTGACAGCTATCAGTTTTTTCCAAGCTGGTAATAACTAGAAACAGTCAAAGGCATAGAAGGGAATAATAGCTTTCAGATAGTTCATTCCTAAACTTTAAAAACTGGCAGGTATAGGCCTACCTTGACTTTTACTTTGTTTGTTTTTAAACACACTCTCACCCACATTAAACCTAACCTGTATAATACTACTGAAGGCCTGTTACTGACTGAAGTCCTTGAACCTGTACAGGTTGTATAGGGTCTTCTGCGAGGAGCTTTAAAGAACAAGGCAAAAATGACACTATAAAAATTATTTCCATTTTTTCCATCTCATATATTAATGTAGAGGGGATTCTTGAGCTAGCACCATAATCATTTGGGTTTGTGTTTATAAGGGTATCTACTTCCAACAGTTCCAAAATAGTATGAGACACAGCTGGCCCTCTCAACCTACAAGACTCAGCAGAAAGGATTGTGTTCGACAGTTGAGAGACTAAAAATTATGAGATGGTTTGGAGATCAGCAGGGCAAAGGATACCACTGACTGAGAAGTGTCTTTATACAATGTATAATTTGAACTTTGTGTTAATTTTTTGGATGGTGGACAAGTAAGGCTACTTCAGCCTTCAAAACTTGGATTAAATTGGAACAGCATAGGAAATTTTCATTTGACTTGTATTTGTACAAAAAGCCTACTGATAACAACTTACAGTAACTCTTTCCCCCTCCTAAGCACAATTCTTCTCCTGTTTGTTAGCTTATCTGCCATTATGATTAGATTTACCTATTAATTAAGCTTAATTTTGTCATCACATTACCCCTGAAAATGTGCAGGCTTTAGACATCCTTCTGAATAAAGCAAGACTGATTTCTGGCTCTGAGGCCAGATGGGACAGGTTGGTCATATCCACATTAGTGGCACTTAGTCCTAGACTCCTCTGTCACCCTACAATATGAATACTATTTTGTGCATGTGAGGCTTTTTAGACAGAATTTCTAGCGATATAAGGATTGTGCTGCAGTCCATGGGAGCCATATTTTCTTAAAACCAACGTATATGTTGCATATTTTGTAGAGCAGTTAAGAACATGGAAAGTTTGTGAAGGCTTCAGAGCCTTCTGGGCTACCACTGGAGGACTGTAGGTAGTAGCTTTGTCCATACAACCCAGAAGGCAAGTGTTGTTTAGACACTGAGAGTGCTAGCTGCCATAAGCCATCCACGTCAGGAGACATCTCAACAGTTAAGTGATATGGACTTCCTCATGATGTCTCAGAATAGCTGAGAGCCCCGATAGTGAGAGTTCCTAATTATATTAGTGAAAACAGAATCTGAAGTTCCCAACTTACCAGAAGCTAGTGGGACCTTTTCCTTATTCTCAAGTCCAAGCTAATTACTGAGCAATCTTAGAGTGCATCAGGCAATTTTTGCTTTTCATCATTTCATATGAAAAACCTCAGAAGTTTCTGGATTTGTGCCAATGGAGAAAAATACATGTGATCTGAAACTTTCTGTGTGTACCAGTCTCTACCAGAAAAGTACTGATTTTTATTTCCTTTAGCCTGCATTTGATTGCTTAGTTCAACTCTATTCATATTCTTTCATTTTGTTATTCTTATTGCAGGATTATATTTTTATATTTTTGTACGTGTATCCAAAAAGCAGATTAATTTAATAAGGTATGTAAGCATATCATTTACACTTAACTATATGAGCAGTACTAGTACAGTCAGACAACAGTACTTTGACTGCTTAGGTATTCAGAAATAGGGAGCAATCAAGTATGAAGTTTTCAAGCTGATACTCATAAAGATTTTTTCAATTTTATTTTTGCAAGTAGTTATTCGTCATATGATACACTCCATTAATTGAACCAAACTTTTCATTCTAGTATAGTTCATCAGGGTTTCTCACTGGACTCTTAATTTTATATTTAACTCACCTTTGTAGACCGCTTGTTTGTTCATACACTTTCAAACAAACCTTTTCAAATTATTTTCTTTCATGAAAAATCTGTGAGTTCAACCTAGGAAAACGTAAAATAACTGTGATGTATAGGACAATCAGGGAGCATGGAAAAAAACCAAACCAATTTCTATGGTTTTTTGATAGCTTACTGAATGAATAATAGACAGTAATGTGAATTATTTTTGCCCATTCCATAGACTTGTGTAAGCTATGTTAGAAAATCTTGTAAATGAATTAAAAAAATCTACAGCAATCAGAACCATTTGCTGTTTGCAATTTGCAATTTGTAATTTTTGCGGAGTATGCACTTTTAATTTCCTCTTTACTTCCATGGTTTTTTTCTATTAAATCTGAATTCCTCCTTTTTCAACAATGAGTATTCTTATAGATTTTATTAGTTGCCTTAATGGACAAGTATTGTTCAGTTACTTATTCAGGACTTGAAGAATCCTACATCCTACGTTAGCCTTCCTGTGGGCATACTCTCCATTTCCATCCTGCTGATTGATTCACAATAGTTGGATATTTCCACTGTCTATATCTATCATAATCCTGAAATTTCAGGCATTGTTGTCCCATATTCAGGTCATAATTATTAATCAAAGTTTTGCACTCTCTATTTTTTGTAATTTTTCTTTTTTGTTTCTTAGTTTTCCTTTCACTTCTTTTGTGAAATACAGCCTCCTGTGTAATATAGCCTAAAGTAGATTCTGTAATGATTCAGGACCATCAACCAATGAATGTTCAGCCCAGTGTGGTGAATGCAGTGACTGGCATAATCAGTTATTCATCGGAGTGTAATAGACTTGTCATGCTGATTGATGCAACAAGATTTGTGATTGGTCAGGAAGTGCTTGGCTGTGATTAGCATGACAATTCTGTTCTAGCAGAATCAGTAGCAGCCTGTTGTGAACTTTGTTCACAAATCTTACTAAGATTTGTCTCCTGGTATCAAATACATTACATGATATACCTAATGGATGTAAATTCTGTTATTTGAAAATTTAGAACTGATACTAGCAGTCATATTTGTTTTAAATAATTTTGAAAAGTATCTTTTAGATTGTTGGAATATTTCTTTAGTTCTGTTTGCTCTACTGAACTAGATAACATATATGAATGACATTTTTAAAATGTCCCCTTAGTTGGCACTCCACAGAACTGGCATCAGGAGTTAAATGCACCACACTGTACTTTCATATGAATCATATAAGTATGAGTGAAAGAAAGTCACAGAAATCCCGTGCAGAAGTTCTGATCTTGCTATATTCCTTTACTTCATTAAGATATGCAGAGATGATTTCTTCTTTAGTTTAGAGACTAAAGGCCGTTTGGTTCTGAAGAAGAAGGGATGGGAAGAAGGGAAATTATTGGATGAAAAGATTCATGGGGAAGAAAAATGTTTTAAATAAAGAGGTGTCATCATCAGAAGACACACCCCCCCCCCAAAAGAACACACTCACCCCAAAATAAAACAAACAAACCCAAACCCAAAATCAAGAGGAGTTGAACCATAGAAATGTAATATAGCAAATGCATTACTTTCAAGTATATATAGATGAAAGCTGGCTGCTGTAAGATATGTGTGAGATACCATAACTCTTCTCGTTAGTAAGTTATCAATGCTTTCTTATTAAGACATCTGCTGAATGCCCTACTTTCTGAAGCTTAGCTCCAAGAGCATATGCCAGACCTCAGAGCCTCCCAAGAAGTTCCACAGGTAAGTGATGGGCAAGAAACAGAAAGGTAAAACAGAAATACTCTTACTGCCTTTTTTTAAATTTCATTGTGATGGTTTTTGTTCGTTTGTATGTTTTTGTTTTCGTAATCAATTTCCTCACTTTAATACAGTTTGACCATCATAAAACATACAAAAAGCATCTGGGATCCTTTCTGCTTATTTAATTGGGTCTTGCATTAATCCCATACTGCTACGTTAGGTGAAATACCTACTTAGCTCCCGCAGCTAAGAAAATTGGAAATCCCTCATATGTGTGGCAAATCCAAGTGAAGAATATCTGCAACTATCTTCTCTTCAAGTTTGTCTCTGTTATCTAAATTACGATGTAGGCAAAGCAATGTAACAGAAACTTTTGCTACAGGTCTGGTCATGGAAATGTCTAAGGCTAGGCTTTTCAGAAGCAATTTAAGGGAATTAAGGACCCAAATCCAAGAGAAACTGAAACCCAGATCCAATTGATCTATTGTCTCACTAAGGCTTCTCTTCAAAATCTTTCACTCATTATTCCTTGCCTACCTATTTTATTCAGGCTGAATTCTGCAGCCCTTACTCAGTGAAAACCTCCATTACTGCTAAACTGTCAAGGCATCATGAAAAACAGTTTACTGATTCAGTAATAGAGAAATCTCAGCATCCAGAAATGCTCTCTCATCACTAAGGTCATTACATCAAAATCAAAGGGAAAATAAAAAGAAAGGAATGTTAAACATTTGTCTGACATAAACAAGACATATTTTTCAATATTTGAATTATAATTCTGTATTTTGTCTAAGTGTCTGAGAATGTGGGATCAGTCCCAATGTGTGGTGGATTCCTAGACATTTCTGCACCTGGCTTCTTGGCACTTTGTCAAAAAGTGACAGGGCAAGTCATAAAACTCAAACATGAGACCCATAAAGCAGAGGACGTAATAGATCTGATAATGCTCAGACTTCAACCTGAAAATCTCTCTGGAAAATCCACACTGGATTTGTACTCCTCAGTAGTGAAGGTGATGAAGGAAAGCCTGAGTGCAGAATTTTCTCTGAGCAGTATTGCATAAAGTTCAGTCACGAAAGATAGCAAACGGCACCTAAATAGTGAACCTAAATGCCTGTGTCCTGCAGGAGTGCTGAATGTGTCCTGCTGTTGTTACCACCTGTGAGAAACACAGGAGAGGGGCTGGCTGCAGGTAGGTGTGTCTCATTTGTTAGTATTTACTCCCCTGCCTTGGTGAAAAAATGAGGCATTTTCCTCAGCACTTTTGATCTTCAAAGATTGCTTAAAGGAATCACAAATCTTGCTTTGTCATATTTTCTGGTCTGATTGTTACTTTTTCCAAACATTCTTTTCAGGATCACTCATTTAAGTCTTGGGTTTCAAGCTAGCCTGACTCTCTTAAGGCAGAATTTTTTTTTTCTTCTTCTGCTTTTATCTAAGATCCCACAATGTTTATCCTCTATTTAGCACCTGTACTTTTTCCCCTGCAGGAACAATCACATCATATCTATGGCTTGAGCTTCAAGAATAATATGACTTAAAATGTAAAGGATTTAAAAGAAAAGTCAGTCTGAAAAGTAAACAGTCTACGTTCAGGCCTGCCTTTCCTTAAGGTGTGCTATCCTTTAGAACAAGGCAATGCCCAATATGATGAAAATCTACCCAGAAAATCTCTCTTTATGAAGTGTGCCATCTTTGTGTTGTGTTGTTTCCCAGAATTCCTCCCCATTAAGCTGAGAAAATACCTTCATAAACAAAATTTTGCAGCACCATAAACTTCAGCTTCCTCTGACAGCATAGGAAATTCCGTGAACATGGAAGATACATTGAAGATAAGACTATATTTAATTCATGACGTACATGACAACAAGAAAAGATTTGTTAAACAAAACAGTTTGCTAAGTTTTTATATCCACACTAGCTGCATTTCAAGATTTGGGTTTGGCAGGGTTTTTTAACCAAATAGCCATTGGTGGCATTAGAGACACATAACCTCTTAAAAGGAAACCAGTTCATGCTTTTTGAGATCTCTCCAGAGCGCAAACTAGAGCACAGTAAATGAGGATGACTGAGAGATCCCCCTCAAAATCACATTCCTGATCTAAGAAGAGGGAATATGGATTATGAGATGATCCAGTAGACGTTGCTAAATATGACAGCAGAACTGTGTCATGAATGCGAGGGGAGACGAGCTGTGAGCTGGCCACTGCTGCAGGAAGGTAGAGAAGCTCTGAAAGCATTGAGAAATGGAATCTAATAGAATGTAGATCCCAGAATTTATACTTTATTGCTATCATGCTCCAAGACAAAGAAACAAACCTTAAGAAGATTTTTTTCATAATGTGCTCCTTGTCCCAGTTCACCACCACTACTGTCAGAATTTACCTCAAGCGGCTGAAAGCTTGTGAATGTCTCTCTCCTTGCAAATCCATCTGAAACACTAAATAGGAAGACATCCACTCTTAAAAAGGGAAAATGTGGTTATGAACAGAGGGAATTTTTTGTGTATTCAGGGAAATTAATGCCCTTTAAAATGAAAAAAAAAGGGTGAATGCTCTTAATAAATGATAACATGAGATATGTATATAACTAGATTAGGATAAATATCAAGACAGACTCTGAGAAAGTGAAAAAAAAATCAAGTCAAAGTAGTGATAAAAATAATTATAGGAGAAGATGAGAAAGTATACTGTATACATACCCTCACCATTTCTTGGTGAGTGAGATGCAAAAAGTACAATTGAACAAAAGGAAAGATCAGGAGGTTGAATGCTGGAAGTAGATCAGTTTTCACAAGGTGAGAATGCCCATTTTAAGAACCAGGCTACTTCTGCTGTAGGTCAACGGATCAAAGGCTGGTATCAATATTATTCTGTAAATTAGCTATGTGTGTTGTCAGTCTCTTTTGAGTGTTCTTTTGCTATGCTGAGATAAATACTCTTGTGTTCATGTTAAAATAAAATGTTAACAATTATTGAGGCATAAAAGAGGAAAGATTTGATGGTGGTAGGAGAGCTAGATGTTGGAAAATTTAGTGTAATCTTTTCACACTGTAGGAAACGTAACATTCAGATAAGCCAATTCAAAATAAAGAAAAAAAAAGCCATAAAACAAACCAAAAAGAATAAGCAGGATTGACTGGGAGAAAGAAAGGGAGAAGGAAATGAAAATGGGAGGGAAATAGCAAAGCTATACAATAGCAACCTATACAATCCCTCTGCATAGCTGCCAGAAGTACTTGAACAAGCCATACATAGAGCAGACATAAAGAAGCATACTGGCAAAAGGAGTAGCACCTGAATTACATGAAATTTTAAAAGGAAGGAAATAAAAGACCTTATGGTGAGGAAATGGTTTAATTTTTTAAGGTACTGGAAAGTATTTATGAGTTTTATTTTTTCTGTATAATCTTTTGAGAAGAGATGACTCTGTAGGCTACTGATTCTTCACTGTCTCTTTTGCCCTGTTGCTATTTACTGCCTTTGTATAGCTTTTAGCTATGTTTTTATGTCTCATAACTTTTAAAAAGCTCCCCCTTCCCCAAACAGTGAGCAAGACTGAAATTTTGGCCTTCATCTCTGAGGCAATCCCACAGGATGACCTATGTCCAGACTGCCCTATTAGCTTTTTAGGACTGTTGATGTGAACAACTTGCTAGAAGGGACTCCAAGCAGTAGTAGTGCTTTGTTAATCTCTGCATTTCTGAAGGTTTTGGGTTAAGGATTAGTTTGCCCAAGAGACAAAAACGTTGCTGTAGTTATCCTTGATTCTTTTTTTTTGATTATTTTTCACAAAGAACCCCATAAGTTGTAAGCAGCACATCAAAATCACGAGTATATAGAATTTAGTGGCAGGTTTGTCACTGATTTCAGAGACACCAGGGCTGTAATTTTTGAGGTTACTGTCTGAAAATAGGCATGAATGTATATGGTTATGACTGTGTGACTGAGGAGGATTAAATCTCGTCCTCCAGTTTAATAACTCATTGGTGACTTCTAATCTTTTTCCTCACTTATTTTTTAAGATCATTCATAATGCACAGCTTAATGAAACACAACATTTACTTGGTCCCAGGAGATGGACAACTATTCATACAAACATACATTCTTATTTATGCACTGACATTGCAGTCAAAACCACTTTATATGGAAATGCAAACTACACTGTCTATAGAGTGCTGTTTGTTAGCATGATGCCAGCTACTTTCTTGTTGTCGTAAAATTTACTGCTAAAATTTATAATATATGAAAGCTCAGTGTCTGAAAAACCATCGTGATCAAGGCTTACATAGCATGCTGAGAAGCTCAGTTCATCCAAATGCAGGCCAGACACCTCCCTAGTTGTTCCAAGGACATAGACATGAAGTGGTATTAGATAAATGGACTTAGCTGGAAGAGTATTTTAATATTAATGGCATGCCAGTGAGCAAAAAAGCATTCTAATGCTCCTCAGAATTTTTATGTTCTCTATTTTCCTTGCAAGTAAGAAAGTTGTCAGTACCATTCCAGTAAAAATTTCAGTATTTTACACAAATTGAAACTACCAAAATTATAGATTCCAGAATAAAATTATAAAAAACCCAACTCGACCAAAACCAAAAAACCCACAACCCTGCAGAACGCCTTAAAGAACAGTGATAGAAGGGATATCTAGACTCAGATACCTCCTCTAGACTGGCTGGAGAAGTCCACCTGTCCTGTATTCCAGCTGAGTTATTCAAACCAATGGGATATACTGTTTGAGCAGGTGAATAACAGCCAAGGCTATTTCCACTCTATGTGCCAGAAACCTGCATTGGAGAACTCATCAATAGTCTTTTCTTTAATCTTTCTTAGAAATAGGTCAAAAATTGAATGGAGCAATCTGAGGTTACTATGAGCAAGCTCAGTGGCAAAAATGGACCACCTATAAAACTCTACCAACAGACATCAGGTGTCTGAAAGGGTGCCCACTTACAGGGTTAATAAGAAAATAAGGAAGCAATTTTATTTTATTAAATACTGAATGCTTTTATCTATAAGTGAAACTGTATTTCTATCCATTTTATAAGTAATGTCTTAAATGTGTAATTTAGCATATAATCATACATGTGTGAGCAAGACCCTGTAGTATTTATTTAAATACTTTAAACTTTGACAAGAATTGACCCTAAATAACAAAAAAAAAAACCCCAACAAACCCCCTAAAATCAGCGTTTGAATCTATATAATAGATATCACTCATTTATATGCCATTTTGCTATCACTTCTTATTATAATTAATTCATGTGTACAGTGTGAGACAGTTGTGCATACACCAGACTGGGCTAAGCACATTAGGCTACTTTGCCCGGCTTGTGAAGAGATCATGTTTCAGACTAACACTCAAACAGAGTAAGATAATAATGAAGGAATGTGAAACTATATGGGACTACTACTGTACAAATAGAAGTTCTGACCAAAATCCATCTACATTTTTATCCAGTGTGGTATACGTTGTTATACATGGCTGTATATATTTTTCATCTTTTAAAACTCTCCTGGTTTTAAGGGGCAATCCAGTTAAATTGAGAAGAAATCAGTCATGGGAAGAAGCAAAGAGCTAGAGGACATAAGGATGAAGAAGCTTATATAATATTCAACAGGAAGGAAAACAAAGAGATCAATTTTTCTATCTCGTTGCAAAAGTAATTTCTAACAAATGTTTGACCAACCTGTTCCTTAAAAAATCATCCAGGAACAGAAATTGTACAGCATTACTTGGCAATCATTTTCAAGGATTAAATATCTTCATAGTAAGAAACAATTTTTCTAGTATCTGCCCAAATTGCTCCTTATCACTGTATAAACCCAATAACAGCCTTAATTCCAACCCACTGGAAGACTTGTGAATGGTGCCTTCTAGTATGCTCTTCAGTACCATTTTCAGTACCATTTTTCATACATGCAGAATGCCGTCGATTCTTCTTTTTGTCTCCCCTTTTCCAGATTATAGAAACACAAATTTTACGCTTCCCTACTGCTCATTTTTTTTAAACTTTGCACCAGCATATATGTATTTTGGAGTGAGCCTAAACCTGGGCTTTTGATAATGCTTTTGAGAACACTAGCTGAGTGAAATTTTACTTCCTATATCTTACTCAGGACGCTTATTTTATACTTTCCATAAACAGTGAATGAGACAAGTCCTCACACTCCCACCCCCAATTCTGTAACCAAAATGGAGGGTGATTTTTGCTTCCTTTTATCAAATGATTTTAAAATTTGCCCATTTATAAAGCCAAATCACTTTAACAAAGATCAATTAGGTAATTACTATCTCTATTCCTTACTAAAATTATGCCCATTTTCATAAATTTGGAGGACCAAAGAAGATATTTTAAATGAACTTTCTAAAGTTCATTCACTCAAAGAACTACAAAAATATGGCTTCTCTCTTGAATTATCAGATTAATGATTAAATCTCTTAATAAAAAAATTCTGAAAATTGATAAAATTGATTAAGTTACAGATTTGATGGAATATTTTTCCGTATATTGATACTTACATTTATTTGTAATGTATCTTTATTATATGCATATGTAAACAGTTATGAAAACATATGTTATATACATAAGAAAACTTATGTATTTATAGATATATATAAAAACATATTTATATTTCAGTGAAATTTGTTTCCTAGTCTTTTGTTTTCCCACTAGGAAAATCTAAACTTTTTTACATTTGATCCATATATTGTTATCTGTTGCACTAAGCTGAAACATTTTGTGTTGTATTACTTCAAGGAATCTGTCTGCTAATAGTGCACAGGATAGATGTAGTAAAACTTAGCACCATTAAGTGAAATTAATTCTCATATTTGCTAAGATTTCTGAGAAAGGCCCTATAGGTAAGCCAGCACTTGAAAAGACTAAGCAATACCATGATTAAAAGTGAAATAGATGTAGCGCAGAAAAGGGAGGCAGAGTAGTCAAAGCTGAACATGATTACAGTATTACATTTTCGCCTGGTAGAATTTGATTGCCTTTAAACGTCCCAGTATTGGCCTGAGAGACCATAACCTCTTAGGTTACACACTTCCCCTGCCCCCCAGCTGTCCCTTTGTCAGCTAAAGATGTGGATACTGTCCTCCCTATCAACTCTGGCTAGATATTTTTGCTACATTGTTTCTATGGCATCTAAGAACTTACAAAAAGCTGCCACTTAAGATAATTTGAAATTTCTATTGATACAATATGGCAAAATCTTTATATTACTTGTTGTTTGAGGATAAACTATCAGCACTCTCACTTGGTTTTACAGAGGAGTAGCATATTTGGCCTTCTCAGTCCTCTTCTGACTGTGAATCCAGGCAGAAGAAGGAAAGAACTGGCACAAGTGGGAACAACACAGAGCAGAAGGATACTCTCTTTGTAGGTGTCTTCAGGGAGAAACAATTAAAACTAGGTCTTGGCATGACTTTACAGAGCTGGCAAGCAAAACATTACAGTGAAAATTTTCTATGAAAAAAAAATCCAGTGCTTATTTTTTCCATGAACTTAGCATGTGGCTTCCACTTAAAAGTCCCATTTTGCCAATAGAAATGGCAGCTGCTGTTGATGCACTACAGTTTGAACAGTGCAAAAGGATGTCTCCTTTAACACTAGCCATTCTGTCATATCACATTAGGGACCTTTCCATTAGACTGTGCCAACACACAGCTCCAGAAGATGCAACATCAGATGACTGGACAAATAACACATCAAAGCCAACTACACTGACTAGTTACCTGCTGCCAGTCTAGTGTTCGAGCTGGCTAGTCTGCAGCTGAAGCCTTGTTACAGCCAGAGGGAAGACAGCTGGAAGTCTCTCAGCACTTCACTGTCTGCTAATATCAATATGTCCCACAGATATTGCAGGAAGCAAGCTAGTGCAGTAATGTTTAGAGACTACTTATTTAATAAAAGGGATATTTTTTAATATCTATATCCACAAAACAGAAGAAGCTTTTACTTATATTAAATCATTGTTTATGAAGTTAGTGTTTCTTAAAAGGACACAAATGTCAGTCACAGAAACCAAAGGTCTCTAACTCTTTAAGAGGCATAGCACAACAACAATGTGAGCTTCCTACCTTTAATCCACAATTATATGCTATCTGTGATCTAGATAAACTGTTTCTAGAAATGTAAGGGATGTACAGTTTCCTGATAGTTCCAATGCTTTATGTGCAAAGTCTTGGCAGCTCAACAGTTAGTACCCTATGAACATTCTTTGGTCTCACTTCTGTTGAAATACAGGCTAGAAAAGAGCATTTTAGGTCATCATGTTCATTGCCATACTGTCACAGGCACTGTGCCATATAACCATCTCCTTAAATTTGCAACTCTCAAAAGGCAGGTTATTTGTCCCTACTGGACTTATTGGATGTTTACCTCAAATCTACACTTTACTGAAGCTCAAGAACATTCTCATTCTCAGCCCATTGATGCCCAATATATATCCATTTGTTCCTATGCCAGCCTGGCCTATCTGTTGTTTATCTTTTGTGTACTTCACA
The DNA here is from genome assembly GCF_000737465.1 of Haliaeetus leucocephalus. Taxonomy (NCBI): domain Eukaryota; kingdom Metazoa; phylum Chordata; class Aves; order Accipitriformes; family Accipitridae; genus Haliaeetus; species Haliaeetus leucocephalus. Next base: position 389,807 of record NW_010972820.1, on the reverse strand, counting down.
GGAGGCAGTCACATCCCCTTACATCCTTTGCTAGACTAACCAAACCAAGATTTTCAGTTCTTTCTTGTAAAATAAGTTTTTTTTCTGATCATCTTATACTTTATTCTGTTCAAGGCTTGAATAATCTTTCATGTGGCTTCTGAGAAATTGCTAGCAATGGCAACTCTTGTCAGGTACTTTTGTTATTGTTATGTCAATATCTACCCAAATATCTATTCAGAGGGAAAACCAGAACCCTGTCCTATTTTAAGAGCATGAAGAAGGCCGTAACTCCTGTGAGAATCTGCCAGGCCTGAAGACATTGGCAAATGCTCAACACATTATTAGTGGGAGGACAATGAATTTGGATCAAGATTCCTGAATAGATCAGTTGGATGATTTGTCGTCTGTGTTTGAAGAAGTCTGTGTTTGCACTTCTTTCATAACGACTTGGAATAGATCTTCTCTAATAGCAACTGAAGTTTAATAGGTTTCATAAATATTGTGGAGAAAAACAACCAAACAAGAAAAAATGTAACCAAAAATAAAGAAGAATTATTGAGCCTTTCTGACTATTTTTTTTTAAATAAAACTGTCCTGAGCATTTTGATATTGCCTTTTCCCAAAGAGTCACTTGACAGAAAAAAAATGTTTTGCAGCAAGGATTGTCTACTAAACAACCTAATCAAAATATTATTAAACAATTACACTGCAGTAGTCTGTTTAATGAAGTGTTTTCAGTGCAGTTTGAACGTTAATAGCAACAGTGTTAAGCTGCTTTGTGCTCTGTGTATCAAACAGCCTGCAGTAATGTGAGCTGACTAACAGCCAAATAAAATCTTGAAGCGCCTTTGACAGACAATATACTTGTGCCAGTCTAAATCTTGTCATGCATTATTATTAAGCATGGAAATGACAAAAAGGAATGTCAAGAGCTTCTATGTAGTGTATATCATAGTTAGCTCCATGATAACAAGGGGCCTCCTGCATTCTTCCTCATGGCTGTCCCGTGCTCTAACACGGATTTGAATCAGAGCAAGACTTTGAAGCTGCGTATTCTGTGGCTGTGTGGAAAGAAAGTTTAGATTTCTATTCAGAATCAGAAACTCTCCTGGGCTATAGCTAAGGGTGTTGCATCAGCACATAATTTACAGATAGTCACAGGATCCCAAAGGTTCAATTGGCTTTAAAAGAAGAGAGGGATACTCAAGTGAATGAGGAAATGGCCTGTTTGAGTCTTTGCTGACTAAAACTTTTCTAAAGCTCTATCTCTGAGATTTTTGCTTGTTTTAGCAAGAGGCCAACAATAGGATATCCAGCCAATCTTGAATGGAGAAACAGTCAGAGTATTTCAAAAGTTCATCCCCAAAGCAATAATCTAAATTTCATTAAGAAGATCCATTGTTACTGAATATCAACAAAGAAGGAAATTGATAGAGTGCGAAAATGCAGACCCAAATTTAGATTTAAATCCGGACATCCCAGGGACATGTTGCATTACCATTAACAGAATTGAGGGAAAAAAAAGGTGGATAATGTGAAAATTTGTAACATTCCAATAATCTTTCATAGTTATCCCAGATATGGAACTTAGAACAATGGCTGATGAGCTGTGCTGAATCATCTTTAAAGGTTATTTAAAGTTACTGTCAGCTCCACCTCTCTGCCACCCTAAAGCAGATTTGTCCTGAAAGAGACAATGCCTCTACTTCAGCTTACCTCAGCTGAAAGTCTGCATCTTATCAAACTGCCAATACAAGGGTCTTTAGGCCGGGATGTTGGACTTTGTGCTGATGCATCTAAGCTGAGGACATACTTTCTCTTCCAGTAGCTGCTGCATGTGGTGGGGAAGAGACGCAACTTTTCACTGGCTGACACGGTAAATAGCTAGAGATTACCACTACCACCGTAAAGTGGCTGGGACATTGTCTTCAAATTGTGCCTGTGTCTATATGGGCACCTAGGTGTAGTCTGCGCCCTGGGTATTTTACAGTGGCATTGCTTAGTAACTTTGCAGAAGCAGTGAGCAACTCTCACCATCTGCTTCTCCTCACGTTTAAGGGGAGCTCCAATGTTCATTTCTTTTAGTTACCTGTTCTGCCCCTGCCTCAGTGTTTCTATACATGGCCTTTGCCAGAAATGTGTGTGGGCTTCATAATTTTATCACACTGCCACGGCAAGAGTGTAACTGTTGATGTTAAGATGTGGGTAACAAGCACAGTTACTATGGTAAAATATAATGTCATCTTACAGCTGTAAATGTTGCATAGTACAGAACCTACTGTACTGTGGAAAGAGAAGCAAGTTGCACCGCAGCTGTAGCAGGGTGAGAGTGTAGGAAAAGTTAGTGAGCTCTGAATCAGTTACACAGCTTACTTTGTGAACTTACCCTACAGCAGCTTGTTCAGTTTCTTGTGACACCTAATCATTTTTAGTCTTCTACGAGAAAATTTAATCTGAATTTTGCTGAAATGTTGGAGAAATTGCTAGGCTGAAGCAGCTTTTTCTTAATAGCTACAGAAGCCAACAAAGTTGGAACAATGTTTTGTCTTTTTTCCAGCTTAGCAACACAATGCACTGATTACAGTAATTCTCTCTTCTAAACAACTTCTTCCTCCACTTCCAAAAATATCGTTTTCCACCCACCATCAAAGTGTTTCCTAATAGCAGAGAGTGAGCCCTAAAGGGGTGGTTGCCATGAGATAATTGGACAACATACTCCTGAGATCTGAGGTGTTGGAGGCATGGCTTAGCTGTGCTTTGCCTCACAACACCCCAGGGAAGTGATACAGGCAATTGAAGTTTCTGTTTCCACTTATGCCTCATTGCCTCAGCATGCCAGAACACTCTCATGCAAACCTTGATGGTACTTCTGTGTCTAATATAGTCTATGCTCATGGGTTCTGCAACACAACAATTTCAACAGCAGTAGCTATAGCATGACACAACAATATTAGATCTGGCCAAAAAAAAAAATTTGCTAGTATGGGTTTTCATTAGCAGATGTGGATTTTTTGAAAAACAAAGCATTTTATGGGAACATAGTTTCCATGAAGGAATACCAAGCTATTTATTTGCTCTTCTGATCATGCCCGTTGGAGGTATTCCACTGTCATATAAATATTTAAATTCTGATTGGGGATGGGGAAAAGTGTGACTATATGGCCACTGGATTTGGGAATTCTAGGTTCAAACTCTTGCTTCACACCGTTTCCCTTTCCGAGTGTCTCCTCCTCTGTAACTAGGAGACTGTGAAATATGTAGCCATGCCTGAACCCACTGCAAGGTCAGACTGGGACTTCAGGTCTGACCACAGTTTTAGACTCATGAACTAAAGGGAAAACCATCACTACTGTAGACACTTGCCAGCTCTGCCAGCAGTTCTTGACAAGAAATGCCCAGAGCCTCAGCACAAGTCACAGGATAGTCTTGTGACAATATTTTCTCATAACAAATCACGTAAGAGATTAGAGGTATGATGAAGGCAGCACCCAAGTCACATTTGCTAACAATTAAGACTGAAATAGAGTATTGAAATAAAAGGGATTAAAATAAAATTTTGCATGAGGGCCAAAAAGCCATAAAATCTGGTTCCTCACAGGCTTAACATTTGATGAAAAAGATATTAAAGAAGAAGAAATGGGAGATCCATATTTTCCCTTCTTTTTGTCTGTAAGATGTTCAGTCGAGTTAAAAAAAAATAGGAAGAAAACAGTCCTCTGTTTCTATTACTCCAGTTTTTCAAACCTCTAGGGCATGAGCAGTCAAATATTTACTTCCAGTAAGGGGACTGAATTACCTTTTTCACACAAAAAAAAGAAAAAGAAAAAAAATATTTTACAGAAGAATCTGCTAAGACATTGTAAAAATATTCAGGGTTGATATTTCCCCAGAAACTTCATGTAATGATCTGTAATGGGAAAGTTCCTGGCTGATAATGTTTTTCATAGTGGTTTTTTCCTCTTTTTTTTCTTTTCTTTTACAGCTGATCTGCTCAGTGTTTTTTTGTTTTCCTCACTGAAACTGTGATTATAGACTAAGCACTGCCTTTCAGAGTGCCACTGGCAATGTCTTTAAATTACTAGGCATGGAAGCATAGAGATCTTTAAAAAGCCTGAAATCTGAGACCACTCAAACTAATTGATTTTTCATTCTCAAGTACTGGTATTACTGAAGTTGGATGGTCCCTGGTATGGCACAGTTTATCCTAGCACCTGCATTTTGGTAGCATTTCACTACATAAAAAGAGTTTTTCTTCTTTTGATAATTGTGTTGACTTCTTAGCACGCACTCTTCGGAGAAGAAAAAACAAGGGTGACTCCACAAATTGATGTAGTTAGAAAGTGGATTTGTTTCTTAAACATTGCCTGCCTTGCTGTCACTAGCTAATTAAAATATAAAAGCAGATATATCACAAAACATTCCTGGTACTGTTCAAAAAAAACAACCTAAAGAAAAAGTGTGACTAGATAATACATTAGGTAATGTCAGGATCATATCACATTTTTTCCTTAATGTCAGTGTCTTAGGTTTTTGCTGGTTTGTTTCAGGGTTTTTGTTCAGACAGAAACAAAACTCAGCATACTTTGTAGCTGATTAAAAGAATTAAGTCCCTCCACTAATGGGAGCAGTGTGAATTATAACACTTATACACCTATTTATTTTTATATTTTTGAAATATTTATTTGTGGAAATATTTACCTATCAGGGATGTTTGGGTATGTAGGATGTACTCGCATCTATCTACCCACCACCTACCTAGCTATCCATCCAACACAGCTATGGCACAGGCTCTGCCATTTGAAGGCTTGTGGTAACAGCTCTCTACTGCAGATGAAGCTCTACTCCTATATCAAATAAAGCCTCAATCTGGGTAAACTGCATTTATTCACCTGACATTTCTATTTGTTTGGGTGATTGCCAGGTAACAAAACCTGTATTATGAGGTTTGTGTGTCACGTATTAGCTGCAGTCACTAATTTGCTAATGTGTTGTAAATGAGTAAAGGTCAGAACCCGAAATAGGATATTTTCTTTCAAACAGGGTACATTTTGAAGACCACATTATACATAAAAAAGAAATCAGGTTGGCACTAATATTACTGATACAACTATCATACCACCTAATTCTTAAGACAGTTAATGTGCCTATGATGTTTTCTTCATGTTCTAGAAGTGCAGTCTTCATTTGAATGGTTTATATTGCTTTTTCTTATGGTAAATAAATATTCAAGACGAGGTCTTGGCCTCTTCTGTCAAACACACCTAGAAATGCTGCTGCTATGACATGATTCAATGATTGGTCAAGAACAGAAGTTGTTTTCCTCTTCTGTGAATATGAAATAACAAATCTCTGAATAACTATTCTAGTGCCTGTTTGTATGACACCCAACATCCAAGTTCTAGGTTGAATCATTAAAAAGAAATATTTCCAGTCTCAGAAGGGGGATGGTTCCACTGACCAGAATGACTTACCTGGCAGTACCAGAACTAGAAGGTCAGCACATGACCTGGTTTCTGCTCTGTATTAATTAGGGGAGTTAAAATACTATTAGGCCCCCAAGAAAATTCAAACATATATACCTGGTAGAGATAAGTCCTCCTCCAAGTCTAACATCAGAGCAGACTGTTATAACCAGAGCATTCTGAAATACTCACGCAGACTCTCACAACTCTACATTTTCTTGCATTTACCTCTTCTGCTAGGTTCTGACTCAGAAATGCACCTGTATACTAAAGCATGTTTAAACAGGTATTTGAATCATACTATCTTAATTGCTTTTTTTTAAAATTAGATGAGGTTCATTATACTGTTAGTGCTTTAATACTTGGCAGAATCTAAATCTACCTTGTAAGCCAAGTGAGCTGCACTGGAGTTACACACATAGTACAATCAATTTACAACAGGGTGAAGTAGATGTGGTGCTGAAGATCCTTTCATTTTTTCTAAAGAATGAAAACCTCACCAGCCTTGTGTGTCTTCCATCTTTTTTATTCACATAGTACTTTTGTAACCTTCACAATGAATTTATAGACTTCCAAGAGCTAACACAGGTTCCTTAATGAATTTATGGATTTTCTTTCTCAGTTGGCTCTGCAATCCCTGAGACTATTAATCTTATATGATTTCAATGTCCATGTTGACAATGTAGAAGATACGTTTGCCTTCACGCTCATCCTCTGCTTTATAGGCAAAATCATGTGTTTACTGGGTTTGTCTATTATCCCTGTGATAACTCATGACTACAAGATTTACTTGTCTTCTCTCCATGCTCATCATTGGAATGAATGACAGTTCTTCACTCTCGCCAGTAATATGGTAGCATTTGCAATAATTCTGTCTAGTTTAATATTAGCAGTTACGAAACCATTCTAGCTTTTTCTATTTAGTTTCTGCCATCCTCTGTTTTTTATATCTGTTTGTGCTCAGTAAATGCAACAAATAGTCTTGATAGTGTATTTCGTGTCAAAGCATACAATACTTCTTGCCTTTAAAATAAGTTTTTAGATGTTTTTATTAACTTTCAGGGGGTTTGTTTTTTTTTTTTTTTTAGGATTTCTGTAGTATTTGTCAGCTGATACTGTTACATTAGCCTTTTTTTTCTTCATATCTTATGTCATCGATAGTCTGTACTTGATTGCTTTTAGTCTCTGTTCTCCAGTATGTTTTAATTTATGAGATTATTTTCTTCATATCTTAATATTCACATTTTCCATTCATTTATCCTCACAGTTATTTATTTTAAATTTCCTGGTTTTAATTTCCTTAACATGCACATTCTTTTTATGTCTCTTCTGATCTGCAGAAATGACCAGTTTCTAATAATGCTGTGCCTGTATTATCATGGACTTCTTTGGCCCTACTAGCCCTAAGCAATATTACTTGGATTTACCATAGACTTGGGGGAGGGAGGAATTATGTTCAGTTACCAGCAAAATGAACAGGACACAAAGCAGGAACTACAAAATCTGGTGTAAAATTAAGGTGCAGGATCAGACATTTTGTTCTTCAAAATATAAATTATTTGGCTAATGTTCATTCCTCAAGTTCATCTTCAGAAACTAAAAGTGTCCTATGAATGCTCCTTATTAAAAATAGTGTCCCAGACACAACTTTAGAGCTAAGCACACAATTTGGGAGCTAGTCACATTTCACTAAAGCCACCGAAATAACAAACCTTCTTAGCAGCCTTCCCCTGCACACACATTTCATGCAGTTGGTAAGGAATACCCCTGGATCCTGGGTTTGGTTTTCCTTTGGTGCTACACAGCAGTAACTAAGGGAGGAAGGACACCCACTGAGGATGGTTTTCAAGCTCTGGCTTCTTGAAATTCTTTGGCAAGATCCTTGTCAGTGTGACAAGATAATATTTTTCCTACTCTCTCAACTCCTATTTGTTTGAAAGGAATATTTTCTCTCTTTTACTTACATGCTGGCAAGTTTTCTATTGTTGCTCTCCTCTCTTGAGAAGGGTTTAATTTTCTTCTTATGTTGTCCCTGCATTGGCACACACATTTTGTCTTTTCTAAAACAGGGCTTTTTCCCTTCCTCAGGGACTGAGAAGCTATCTTATTAAAAAATCCTGTTGAAAAATCACCCATGGTCATTGCAGACAATATTACTGTTGTTCTTTATTTATGTAATGGTAAAAATAAAACTGTTACAGAAGTAAAGAATTTCCAGGGCTTGCTGTTGTCAACTCACAAATGTTTAGTGTACAACAGCTTTTGTGTCCCTGTTGGTGTCTTGTGAGAATTTTATCACTCAGTGCTGTGAAAGTTGCATAAGGCCTGAAAATAAAGAGCAGAAGTAATAACCACATTTTACAGGTGGGGAAACTGAAGTATGGAGTCATGAAGTGGCTTCTTCAAAGTCAATGACAAAACTGAGAAATGAACAAAGGATTTCTGATTCCTAACCAAAGAATATTAGCCTATTCCTCTGAAGTGTTTCATTTCACAAGTAGACCTTAACAGCCATTGTTAACAACATTAATTCACACACAAAACACTGACCCTCCATTCTCTCTTTCTGGCTGCCATAAGTAAACAATTTTCAGAAGCAACTGAAAAAAAATTGCTTTGACTGTATCTATGTAAATAAACTATCTAATGCTAAACAAAACCTTCAAAATCAATTTTAGGACAGGCTTTTTTTTTTTTTTTTTTTCCTTCTGTCTCCCAGAACAGTAGTTGCTGATTTTAGGGGTCAGGCTAAGTAGCATTCCCAAACAGTTTTCAAGTTCTGTTTAAGCACAGCCCAGACAGATAACAGACCAGGAATCTTTCCCAGCATGCTGTCTATTCGGGGCCACCTTGTATTAAACACTAAGAAAGCCTATCATTACAAAGGTAGGCAGTCTTTGCTATTGGTTCCAAGGCTAGGGAATAGCTCTTATTTAGTATATTAGCATAGATTTAGTTCTTGTGCACTAATAATTTTATTTATGTTTCAAGGTAAAGAACCATATTATTTTTCACTAGCTAGAGCTACCATACAATCAAAATAAAAATATGAAAAGAAACCATTTTGAAACACACAGAGAACTTACTTAGTGTTTGGCTTTATGAAAAACAAAATAAAACAAAACAACAAAAAACAGACAATGGGGGAAAACTCTTTTCAGAAGCAGCAAACAATATAGCAAGGAGCAACAGACACAAATAACAGCTTGGAAGGTTCAAACTGAACATTAGAGAGTCTTTGAGGTGGGGGGGGGAGGGAGAAGAAACAGCACTGGAGAAAGTTGTCCAGATAGTTTGGAGAATCCCCATTTTTGGAGTTTTTCAAGACTCAGGTAAACAAGGTCACGTCTGGCCTGACCTACTGTTAGTGTTAGTCCCCCTTTTGTTGTACTGGATGACCATCTATCTATTTGATGGTAAATCAGGAAAAAACTTATCCCAAAATATGAAGGACAACCCTCGAGGTAATTTCGGAAAGATTGCATTTGTTAAGTCCATGCACTTCTATTTACATGTATCCTGTCATGGGTTTTAAGGTTGCCTTTCATGGTGGAAACATGCAGGGATATAATTTGGATTCCTTATAGCCACAACAGCCGCTATCATAATTATTCTGCTAATAATGAAATCTTGGAAGAGTGATCACCTTCACCAGACTGCTTCTGTTCCAGCAGTTCATTTTTGTGATTTCCTCTGCCATTTTTTCCATTCTATTAAATTTTTCTCTTAACTATGTACTTTTAATAGGGCTTTAAAAGCTCACATTAAAGAATAAAACTTGTAAATGTCAGGAAACATATAAACTTTAGGGGGCTTGTTTCTCTATTTTAAAATGCTGCCAAGAAACTATATAGGTATAGACATACTCATGCATAGTTTCCTAAAGGTAGGAATAACTGCTTTTCATTCAGTACAGGAAATACCTTCTGTCTGTGATTTTCCTGTGATTGCTGTGGATGAAAGAAGTAATCCAGATTCTTTTGCACTAAATTTAACAAAACAGTGATTATCATTGCACTGCTAACATACCTGTGTAATCAGCTGAATAACAGCATGATGCACAGTTGTTTCCTCTGAATGCACATTGTAGGCTTCTACATTTGGATTAAAAAGTCTTATTAATGACTCACTGCAAAATAAGGATCCTTAGGCCTCTACCTGCCTCATCCTAGTATCAATCTCATTCCTACAAAGTTTCAATAGCCCAGAATTTACTAATATCCATAATACACTTTTCAGCCAACAGTATACAGACTATTGCTGCCACTTTTCAATAATAAGACAGGCAGATCTGGAAATGCAGCACTAGAAAAAAGCAGGCCGTAAGTAATGTAAAGGTTGGCCTTACACAGGTCAAACATTAGGGAGGGCTGGTGATTTTTTGCACTCTGGCATTTCCACAGTTACTGACATAACTGAAAGTGAGGCAGTACTAACAATAGTGAGAATTTTCTTAACATGCATGAAAGCCTTAGAGCACATTCCTAGACACAGCTGAATCCCTGACCCCAAACAGTGGGGACTTAACATGAAATTTAGGTAACTTTGTATAAAATGCAGTTCTCAAATTGTGCCTGTTAGCTGACACCTATCTTTGCAAGTACCAGAACCCTTTAATTATTTTAAATGTTAGTTTTTTCACCTAAGAAAATGAAGTTTATACAGTCCTGCAGTCTACTTCTATCAGTTTTTCTTATTAATCTTTTGTTCCAATGACTAAACGACTGATGTCTGTGACAACCCCTCCACAGGGTACACAACTGCAGTCTAACATGCTCTCGTGGTTTAAGCCCAGCCGGAAACAAAGTGCTACGAAGCCGCTCGCTCACTCCTCCCCCTGCAGCCCTGGTGGGATGAGGAGGAGAAAATACAAAGAAAAGCTCATGGGTCAAGACAAGGACAGGGAGGGATCACTCCCCAGTTGTGGTCACGGGCAAAAGACAGGCTCAACTTGGGGAAGAAACAAAATCAATTTAATTTACTACCAATCATACCAGAACAAGGATAATGGGAAGTAAAAGCCAAGCCTTAGAACATCTTCCCCCACTCCAACCCCTCCTTCTCAGGCTCAACTCCACTCCCAGTTTTCTCTACCTCCTCCCCCGCAGCAGCGCAGGGGGACGGGGAACGGGGGTTGGGGTCAGTCTGTTACATGTTTTCTCTGCTGCTCCTTCCTCGTCAGGGGCAGGACTCCTCACACTCTTCCCCTGCTCCAGCGTGGGGTCCCTCCCACGGGAAACAATCCTCCATGAACTGCTCCAGTGTGGGTCATTCCCACAGGCTGCAGTCCGTCATGAACTGCTCCAGCGTGGGTCCTTTCCCCGGGCTGCAGTCCTTCAGGCACAGACTGCTCCAGCACGGGCTTCCCCGTGGAGCGGCGGCCATCTTGGGGGCATCCATCCCCCTGCTCCGGTGGGGGCTCCTCTCTCCCTGGGCTGCAGGGCCTCTGCTCCCCTGCTCCCCTCCGTGGGCTGGGGGGGGACGGTCTGCCGTCTTGTCTCACCGCGGGCTGCAGGGGCAGCCCCTCCTCCTGCACACCTCCTCCCCTCCTTCTTCACTGACCTCAGTATCTGCAGAGGTGCTCCTCTCACATCCCACTCCCCTCTCTGCTGCAGGTTTCCCCTTTTAAATGTGTTGTCCCAGTGGCACTACCGCCGTCGCTGATGGGCTCAGCCTTGGCCAGTGGCGGGTCTGACCTGGAGCCGGGGAAGCTTCGAGCAGCTTCTCACAGGAGCCGGCCCTGCAGACCCTCCCCCGCTACCAAAACCCCACCACACAAACCCAAACACATACCTAGAGCTGCAGAGTTTCAGAACCCATGGGCCCATTCAGGTCATCAGCAATGAGGGTAGAATGTGCAGTAAAGACACATAGCACCAGCCAAAACTAACGTTGTCTCTTTATTCACTGCAAAGATAGTTTATGTAGATGGCAGCTAGGAATACTGGGAAAATCAACAAAGGTATTGGAGGAGGTAGAAGACTTGCAACGAGAAGAGGCTGCAGAAAATGTGAGTTCATACTGAAGTTTGATTCAGTTAAGAAGTCAATCAACCACTAATCTCTGTGGAAATTAGGCTTTCTGATTTGCTGCAGTCAAAGATTCCCATGTGTCTAATCTTCTGCAGTTGATAAGTCTGACTAGCTCTATAACTCGATTACATTTAAACCCTGTCCACAACATATAAAAGAAAGTCTTTCTTGCAGCGGCTTTCCTGAAGAAGGACTTGGTCTTGAGGATATCCGCTATGCTCCTTTAATAAAGCATGCTTCTGTTACAATTTGGAAACAGTTTCTTTTAAAATTTGGCAAAAAGAGACAACTTGCTTATCTATATTAAAAAGCCTCATGTTTAGAACTCTCCAAAGGTATGAAAGACTCAGAGCTGCTTCTTTCCTCTACAAACATACACTTTTCAGTGGAGTGTTTTTCTTGATCTGGAAAAGGATGAGAATGCAACATTCAACTCATTTATTTGAAGTAGTTCAAGTTTGGTTTAAAAGATTGGTGATGTTGTTAAGGAGTCAATGGAGAGAGTGTATATTATATTTTCTCTCTAAATGCTTAAGCTATTTAGCCACTGATGGTTTAATGCAAATATATAAATAATTGTTACAGAAAACTTGGTAAAGTGGTATCTTCTACAAAGTAGTATAAATCAAACTGTTATACATCTACAGAAGTTTCAAAGAGTAATATATTTACTATTAAAAATATCGGTTATGATCTATAGTAACTTTTTTTTTTAATGCAAGTATTAATGTGTCAGTCAGATAAAACACTAAGCGTTGAAAAGGTTGCTTCTGGAAACTATTATGTGACTAGTCTGAGATTTCTTTCATTCTTCCTGACATCCTTTGTATGGTCCTGTTATGTTAGTCATGGCACAACCAGTTCATAAAGACCCAAAGGTTTATCACCTTATATTTCTTTGCATGGGTAAACATCTTGAAAAAGCAAATGCATAGAAGTACAATTTACCTGAGAACAAATGGATACTTTGACAATTTTGACTTGCAGGTCTTGAAAAGGCTCAAATTAAATTGTTTCCTGTAGTTTGGAAAGTTTATTCTCTCATATAAGTGGGGCAATGCTATGTTATGAATCATTAGATATTTATTTAACATCAGTTGACTACAGTACATAATAGTAAAAACTTATGAAAATGCCCTATACATTTTTATTGACACAAATATCCTGCTTATAATTAAAAATTTACAATTAAAAGGCTGAAGGGAGGTTAAAAATTCTCACTTACACAAAAAGAATATCATAATAAATTTTGTAGACTATAAGAGTCATTTATCTATGTAAAAACCTCTTCATTTTATCTCTATTCAATTCTGTAGGACATTCCACTAACTCTGGATGTACTTTGCATTGTACAATGAATTCTTAAAGAATACCTTTTAAATGTCTAATCTGTATTCATTTACTATGCAACTGACTCATTAAAGTTAATTAATTAACTGCATGGAATCTGAAGCATTGAAAAGTGTGGTCTCATAAGGTCAAAACCAGGTTGTAATTTTTAGAAAAGAATCTAATAGTCCATATATATATGTTCCAGTAAGTAAAATAGTTTTCTGAGTTCTGCAGTATTTGCTTCTTTTCTTCTGCCCCAGTATAATGGTGGTGGTTATTAGCAGAGCCACAACTTGATTTGATTTTGATTTACAAAAATTAATGCTCATCTGCCATCACACTGTCCTGCTGAGATATTTTCTTTCACTGGTCCAACTATTTGTCATACTCTTGATTGTATAGCTTCCATCACTTTTTAAATTGTTTTGCTTCGTGCAATTGTAAGATCATTAATAATTAAAAGAGAAAGATTAATAAATAAATAGCATGGGATACAATTTAGCTGAGTTGGAGATTCCATCAGCTGTGAGTCAACATTTACTGCTATCAAAAAATATTCATGACTTTGATGGAAAAAGACCAGCAACTGAATTTGGTCTCAGAGGATAGGTATCTTAGTAGGGAAAGAAAGGGAAAGAAAATGAAATTTAGGGTTTCCTGAGCACATGCAGTTTTGGCTAAAAAAAACCCAAAATCCCTCATGTTCCTATGTTTTAAAACAAAAGGGTAGTGTGCCTCACATACTCATACCTCAAGATTACGGCTAGACACATAGACCTTCAGTCTTCTCAACTGTGAATCAAATAATGTAAAAATGGCATTTTTTTCACTTATAAACTTAATATTTTCAGCTGCAGTTACCTTGTGGGTTAAAAATCTTTCTGTTAACAAAACAGGTTGCATGCATTGCATAGGCCTATCCCAGTGAGTAAAATAAATGCGATATAGCCCATCTTAATCCTTAAATGAAGACTTCTTCTTCTTTTTTGCTCAGCAAAAAATACATTCTTTAGTGTTCAGCAGGTGATAAATCAACTGCAATTTCCACAAAGGACTTTTATCAGTTTGAGCCACATAAATGATATTTAAAAAGCCTTTGGTTTGTAACTATTTAGATAATCACAAAACATATCATAAAAAGTTGCCTCTGAGGGACTGAGGATTAAAGGCATGCAAACAGTGTTTTGTTTTGTCTAGGTCGATAGATAAGGATTTCCTTAAATTTCATTTATTAGGTTGACTGTGAGTAGAATGAATTGTAACTCATTCAAAAGTCTTAACCTCACAGACACTCTTTTTTCTAGAACAGAGAATGCATCTGTTTGTCACTATTTTTCACATCATGTCTAACATAACCACTTCTGGTGTGGGTCCCAAATACTAGTAGCAATCATGATTATTCCATGTGATTCCATAAGGAGCAAGGATACATTACCCTGAACTACAATAACAGAAAAAGAAAAATCATAATACTGAAGATCTTTCAACTAAGTATGAATCAAATCCTCCTGGCCTTTAAGAACAGTACTGCCTTGCTAATTTGAAGTGAGTTTAGATTTCAGGCTTTAAGGCCAGGAAACGTATTTTTATCAAAACTGACTTCCTGCATAGTACCAGGCACAGAGTTTCACCAAGCAATGTTGGTATCAAGTTCAGAAACTTGTCACTGAAATAGAACAAGTTTGATTCAACGTCCCCAGGTGATAGATTATGTGTCATATTCCTTTCAAAGCTGTTACAATCCTGAATGGCAAAAATATGTCGATTTTTTGACATCTCCACTCATTTCCATTTTTATTTGTCTAGCTTCTCTTTCAGCCATTGAATTCTCTTAACGTCTTTTCTGGATTCGAGAGCGCTCTCTCCTCGCTGTCTATGTATTATGTAAAAATCACTAATCTGGGTCAGTCATCTCATAATCTTTGCTGATGTAAGTAGACAGAGCTTCTCTTAGTTTCTCACAATAAGATGTGTCTTCCAAGGACAATGACCACTCTTGGAGCTGTCATTTAATATCTCCAGAGAGAAAGACAGTTTTCCTGTGATGGTCTCACACTAAATGACAACACCCACTTCTGAGCAGAGGTAATCAAAATATTTTTCATTCACTGGAAAAGAAAGAGTTTGGTTGTTTCAGAACACTTTACCTATGCAATTTGAACATGCCAAAGATTTTAAATAAAATAATAATCATCCTTATTAGGGGTTAGATTGACAGTACAGGATGTGACTTCTTATTTTTAGCTATGTGTTAAGAACAAAAATTCTCAGCTAGCCGCAGTGTCACTTCTGCCTGAGGAAACATGAAACCACAACTCCCACTTATCAGAAGTTATGAGGTACATGGTCTGCGCATGTAAGAGGTGTTCTATGTTTTCTCTGTTGACACTGTTCTACAGTTTATGAATATTTAAACATTCATTGCAGTAGCGTAGAAATGCAGATAAACTCCCTTTCAGTTCAGTGTCCGACAGCCTTGGAGGTTTCAATCATTTGTACTCTGTCTCAGAAATAATTTAATTCCAATAACAAAGATTCAAGGAGACTTGTTTTAGAATAACATGTAGTTAGAAAACTCATTTGAGATGTGGGAGACCCATTTTCTAATCTGCTTTCTGGCTGATTTAGAGTTAGCTCTTTCGTGTAATGCAGCCTAGGAATGGCATTTACTATTTTCACTGCCACATTACACAGAGATTTGCCTTGAGCTTTTCATCTTCCAATATCCCTAACTCCATTTTAAACTTACCTCTTTCCAAACTATACTATCATTCACACTGGAAGACTGACCTTACAGCATTCATTGCTCCTAGAGCTGTACCTTCACATTTGATTTCTCTAAGGGGTATGTTGGCTGATCATAACTAGCAACTATTTATGCTACTTTACAGTCTTAAAGATACATAGACAATTTTTTTATTAGAAAAAAAGTATACTTTCTTGCAGATCATTGGATAAAATACTGTACAGGTATTATATTTTATTATATTATATAAAATACTGTACAGGTTAATATTTTAACCAGTCCCCAGGTTAGGCAGTAAAATTGCAAACATCCCATTGTAACAATGCTGTAATCATTCATCATAGAAATCTACTTTGAGCTGTTTAGAGTAATGATTTTTGACAACTCAAAGTGTTTTATGTATTAATTATACTATTTTAATAAAAATTTTGTTAGGAGTTGCCTAATAGAGAAGATCAATAGAGGTGAGCCTGCCACAGCTCCGCACCTGCAGGTGTAGCCAATATTGAGGTTGAACATGTATTCCCCATAGACACCTGCAATCTCTAAGGTGCTCTGTAAAGCTGTCTTGTCCTAATGGGTGTTGTGCCCAGCCCTCTGGGCTGATAACCTCCTGGGATGCCTTGGGAGGGGTATGAGGACTCAGGTATAACACAGAAAGGTAGGAAAGATGTTTTACAGTCAGCCTAAGTTGTGTGTTTACACTGCGGTGCAAATGATGGGGGATGCATGCAATGGGATGTGTTGTGAGAGTATGTCAAAGTGGGTAGCTGGGGAGAAGTGTCTAGAAGTAAACAGACAGCCAGTTAAAAGGGACACTTTCCCTAACCCAGATGTATTATTTCAGCTTGTTAAAAACTTTGACAACCTTTAGGCTTAAGTTACTATTCTGAAGAAAACTGAATATAATCCTAGATAGTATGTCCTTTAAAAGTGGAAGTGCAACTAACACCAAGGTTTCCTTAACATGTTCAAGAGAATCCACTTACTTAACATCTTTTTACTGTTACCAAAAGGACTAAGTTCTTATTGACTGCATTTATTACCTATTCAAGGAATAAGATGCAAGCAGTTTTCACTGTTGTTTGTCACCTAAAATGACAAAACCATGTTGATTATCAATAAGAAATAAATCAAGCCTGATTTAAAATGTAAACATAACACTTTGCTCTTATGCACATTCTTTTAAATGCATTTTATCAAAGCTTATTTTTTCCAAGCAAAAATACTGACTTTTCAGAATATAAAGTCAAGAAGTAACATTTTATATTGGATCAGCCAGAATTCAAAATTCTGTTTTGATTTGTCAGCATAACACACACTGTTGAACTTGATTTACTACCAGCTGTGTTATCAACTGCAGAAGCTGCCATCTTGAATGAGCTAATTTAATCAATGTAGTGTCTGTATCATGAAAAATATAGACTACTCAGAGAATACAGTCCATATACTCTGTGTATATATATAGTCCATAGACTTCATATACAGGGCAGAGTAAAGTGGAGTCACAGTTGTAAAACCTATGGGATGCTACATTGCCAGGCTGCACTCAAATATCTGTTTTGACTGGAACATTTCAGTTGATTTTAAATTACGTTTCTTGCCATTTCCCAATGTTTAGTTCAATTTGAGATACAAACATGTTGAAATATCAACATTTAATGCAGCATTTCAGATCAGAAG
The DNA here is from genome assembly GCF_000737465.1 of Haliaeetus leucocephalus. Taxonomy (NCBI): domain Eukaryota; kingdom Metazoa; phylum Chordata; class Aves; order Accipitriformes; family Accipitridae; genus Haliaeetus; species Haliaeetus leucocephalus. Next base: position 372,570 of record NW_010972820.1, on the reverse strand, counting down.
TGCACTTTTGAAGCAAATTTCCACTATCCATGCTTTGATTCACATTATGGAGTGCATAAACTGGATTCCTTTTGGAGGGAGCTAAACTGAAGGACCTGGTCTAGTCTATGGGACCAGACTGGACTTAATCTGAAGTAAACCCTTTTAAAATGTGTACAGTGTACATACTAGGTCTTCAGCAAAAACCCTTTCCTCTTCACATGTTAGGCCATAATTCTTGTTAATTTAGATGGACTTGAACTACCAACAGAATGCAGAGATTCAGCAGCATTGTTGAGTCTGAACACAGAACAAAATAAAAATAGTCTATGAATGTATGCGTGGTGGATAAAGATGTCAGGACAACAAATATGTCAACTTTTTCAAGTTTCAGGAGAAGAGCTATTTCTGAGTAAGTGTTGTGGTTGTGGACATACTGCAACTGTACAGGGGTTCAGCAGTAAATCAGACTTTCTTCCACACCCAGACACCGAATAAACAAGTTTTGCATGCACTAGAATAGGACCAAAGCATACATGAACATGTGAGCAGACACTTGGCTACAAGTCAAGTATGTAGTCAAAACACACCTATTTGTGTAGCTGCACTGGTTTTGATCATATACTTTGGCTTTGGTTCCAAGCTCCACCAATGGTGTGATATAGCTTACAATCCAAGCCATTAATTTAAAGTTCTTTCACACCATAAGACCTCATTTGAGAAAAAAAAGGAGCACAATAATAAAGAAAAAAATTTCTTCTTTCTTTGGAATTATGTTCTACAAAAAGGTGTAATAAAGCACAATGAACCATTATAACTTAACTTCATTGAGGCATTTTTCTAGCTGCAGCTATTTCAACATTTCATTGTTAAAGAATGACATTTTGAAGTAGTATCTTGCATCTCACCATAGATATATGCCCTAATTCCCTAACAGTGTATTTTATGGTATGTGGACTACTCAGTTAATTTTTTTCTCTCTCTTTTACCAGCCACGTTAAGGCAATGAAGATTACAGTGCACAACAATCACTTGTTAATTACATTTCAATTAAATGCATATATTTTAATTTTAAATTACCATGTTAACTACAGTGGAGGTTAAGCAGAATGAAAACTTCATCGTTGGCTTCTGTGGTGGCCTCTTCGTGCTTCAATGTTCTGGACTGCATAAGATATCCCCTATGTTGGGAGTTCTACTTCAGACTAGGTCTAGCCTGGTCCAATTAACTATATTTCCATAAGTTTTCATGTTGATTAACAAAGACAACTGTCATTATTATCATTAACTCTATGAACTGTTGATATTTTTAATGAAGACTTAATTCCTGTTTTGCATTGCTCTGAAGATGTGTGATATTTCCATATAAATCAAATAAGAATTTTGCTAGGATATGTCCGTAAATTATTTTCATCTAGTTAATATTTATCATATTATTAAATGAAAAAAACCCACCCTGTAGGAAATTGGTACATATCTGATTTACATTATATGAAGATAGTTTGAATTATTTACTTCTACATGTTTACCTCCATTGTTACTGCACTACTATTTCATGATTTTTAAACAAAATGAAAGTTTAAAAAAGATAATGTATTATGTCTATTTTGGTGGGAAATATTTAGGCAGGTTTGTAACTCAGGCAAACTGAGTTTTTAATTCGATATTTCTTGAATGCCTTCTCTTTTCTACTTGATTAAGTGCTATATATTATTCCAACTATATTCTCTTTCTTGCTTGCATTTCTACTAATTCAAGGTACCTTAATTAAAGATAAAAAAAGAAAGTATAGCCTCCAACAGGAGTACCAACTGATTATACTTTTAGAGGTTGAAAGGCTGAGATTTTTTTGTCACACAGTAGTGAAGAAACCAAATTTAATAATTCATAGATAGTTATAAAGGAAAGTTTCATGGTAAAAATTCAAATTACAGCAAAGAATCATTTACCAAAAAAATGGAGACCATGGTTTTGTTGTTGATCCTTTTAATCTTCTCTGGAGTTTTGGATCCTTGCATTCACCTGGACATACTGAAATAAGATAAATGATTATGCTGTCTTTGTATTTATTGTCTGTATTAACTCTTACTAATGTATGTCACAGGCAAGAATTTTCATACAAAAAATAAAGTCCCAATCTTGTCAAATGTTGTTAAGCATTTATTTGTTTGTTTATCTTTCCAGAAGATAAAGGATTAGATATAATTTCTGATATTCTCAAGTTTTAAACAGGGATTATCTTTCATTAACTTAATTTCATTCATTCATTGTACTGGTGATGCAGTGGTGACTTTGGTGGTAGGTTGAGGAAAGATGTGCTGCCTCCCCATAATCTCAGAATTTTTGGACTTACTCACTACCAACACATACTTCTGTTCTCAAGACAAGGTGCTTTTGGCTTTTGACAGACTTGGTACTATGCATGTAATTTGTTCTTTTTCAGAATGAAGCTTGGATATACCTCTTGAGAAAGGAACACTCCCCCTGCCTTCTTCAATGGCTGAATGGGCTTAGTTTACCACGGTATAATTAGTTTTCACTTTTCTAAATTCTGACTACTTTGCTTTTAAATCTTTTAATGCACATTTTTTAGTATGTAAGAATAATAATGGTCTTTTCTTCAAGACTCAGTGGTGCCCAGGTTTCCTGTCTGACAATAAGCATAATATAATTTCTATCCTATGGATCATCTGTTCCAATCACCGTCTTCAATTAAATTTTCCAGAATGGTGTGAGCTCTGACAGCACATTACAAAGAAAGAAATTTAGTACTCTACATAGATAATCCAGCCATTGGTATAATTCTAGGATTTTAAGACATTTTGTGCTTGTGCTTTTGCTGTGATATTTACATTACCCTTCTACTGGGGAGAGCAAAATGGGTCATGCTTGGACAGAATGGAACAGCCTGAGGGAGGATTGGGGAAAAGGCTACATTTTATAATTAATGTATAATCACACTATTTACATGCCTTTTAGCTAATAAAGGGACTATTGAAGGCTGGTTACTAAGCACTTCAATTTGTATTACTTTTGGGTAGTAGCAACTAGAAATAAAGGTTTAGGTCATAAAGGGAAAGTACCAGAGTATGCATACAGTAAATGGAAATGAAACAGATGTACCTTTGTTTTCATAAAGCATTGCTTGAAGACTTGCCAAACTTTAATGTAAGTTTGTATTAGGCTATAGTGCATTTTTTTTGAGGTAGACAAAAAGGGAACTACAATACATTGGGACACGGGGGGGTGAAAAGAATTCTACTAGCTAAATGTGTTATCATCCAGTTGTTTTGATTTTACCAGGGTAGAAAAGAGACTTTTTACAACCATGAAGCTAGACAGATTTCAAAACAATGCAAAGTGGTTCTTCATTCACAATGCAGACTTGCGTATGTGTCACCAACACAGAGATGGTGACAGGGAGCCCTGTAGAAAAAGATTAATGACACTAGAATTTACCAGCTTGGTGCTTACACTGCACTTTCAGTGTGCAGGGACAAACTGTTTGTTTTCCCTTTTAGATTGCTTACCACTGCTTGATTTACTGGGCAGCAGAGTGAAGACAAGTTTTTAAATAACTGCGGCATGGCTACCATTCTTCTCAGCAAGCAACTGAACTTCTTTTAGAGACTGAAAAAGATTACTTGTTCTGGGAAAATAACGTATTACTTCTTGCTACCAGGATTTTCTTCATGAAATGTGACCTTAGAGGATACTTCAGTTGCAACTGGCTTCTGATTTTGGATATCCTTTTGATCCTTTGGCCATGAGGAAAGAAATCTGTGAGCAATGAAAGGATCTGTGAGTGGATCCCTGAAAATCTATATAGGTAGTAACACCTTTCATCTATACAAGAATATAGGTGAAAAAATCAAAATGGTTAATATTGTTTTTCAGTGAGTTTAACAAGTTACAAAGACCTCACAAATTTCTACGTGGCTATGGTACAAGATGATATTGGATGAAAATCTACTACTTGGTTATTCCATTGAAACCTCATTGATTTTAATTCAGATACAATTGGGGAAATGTATAGAACTTGTGTAAAGGAAAGGCAACCTGCTTTCTTCATATAATGTTATTACAGGTGTAACTTCACTGATGTTGAAGGAGTCACACCGAAAGGAATTTAATCCATTCTGTTCCAGTTACAGACTGTAATACTTTTCAAAACATTACAGCTCTTGGTTGCACTCCATCTTAGCAACCCCAGTCCCACTTAGTCTCGTATTTGCACTTATAATGGATTTTGTGAGGGGGAACTGTCACTCCATCTGGATAAATTGAGCATCTTGACAAAACACTGCAAACTTGTCACTGGAGAAAAGGTTTAAAAACTGACATGATTTGAGACATTTTAACAGGCAGAGAGCTGTCTGAGACATGCTTCATAATATAAATTCACCTTCCTGATTAGTCAGAAATTGTATTTATTCGATATCAACTCTTCTTTTTGAGTGTGCTTAAAGACAATGTCAAGTTTGTATTGCTCTAGGTATAAAACAAATCTTCTTTCGGAAAGACTTTCTCCATATGGACAAAGGTGGGTGGTCCCCTGGGGGAGGAGGAGAGCTCATGGCCTCTTTGTGAATCCACTAATGAATCACCCAGGGAAGGTGAGACTTGGCACTTAAGCTGAGGTTATCCAAGGTTTGACTTCGATATCATTTGCATAACACCGAAAACAGGAATCTTACTTTTTAAACAGTGTTGCTTAGACTTTTCACAGTGGGTGAGCAAAGTTAAAATAAAGCAGCAGCAAGTGCCCCAGGCAAGCAAAAAAAAAAACCAAAAAGAGGTGCCATCAGCCTCTGGAGGACGGGCAGGAAGAGGGTCATTTAAAAATGACCCTACAGGTACCAAGCTCTACTAAGCAGAATGATAATCATGGTTTGCATACTATAAAGAAATGTATAAAGAATGTAGCATGGCTTTCCTAAACCTCTGCAATTTATTTACACAGTTGTAAGCTAGTTCCATTAGTCATGAGTGGTGGAGTGAAACGAAGCTGTACTGTGTGTAGATGAAAGTATCCCAGACAAATTAGCACAAATATATCTAATGTTTCAAAGGTCATTAGGGTATTCTGAAATGATGCCACATTTCACTGTGAGAAAGTGCTGGATTGTCATATGATTTCCATTTTGGGCTTTTGTCTCAGCAAGAGGATATCACACTACTGGCAAAGGCAATACTTTTATATTTTAGTATAATTTTCATGTGAAAAATAAAATCTCTTATAGAACTGGTTTGATAAGAGCACAATGTTTTCACTGCATCTGTCTACATCAGGCTTTCCTGCTATCCTCTAACAACATATCATCTGAGTAATCAGGGCCTGCATATAATCATGTCACTGCAATGGAATGACTGACTCTCCATCTGTTCCGCCTACTGGGGAGGAACAATTTTGTGGACTTCCCCCCTAAATAACTTCTTCCAGCTGGTGGTCCAAACCAAGAAGTCTAGGGCCAAGGTTGGCAAGATACTTAACTTCCATTAGGATGAATACATGTCCCTTCAGGGTCAAAACAGGGTAAATAGGGCTCAGGTCAACTTCAACTGTATCAAGATTATACAGCTTCCCTGGAAAGTATACGTCTGTGCTGGAACATCTCTCACAGATGCTGGATGGTGCTTACTTGCTCCTAGTCTTGTGCAGACATATAATTTAAGATGATGGTCCAGGTTTAGCCTCAGAAAAATCTTTTAACTGTTGACTGCTGACAGCTGATGTCCCTTACCAAGGGTAGACTTGCTACACCTCTGCCTTGAAGGGGGCTCTCTGCTCACCACGTCTTTGGCCTGACTTAATCCTGTTTTGTTTTCCCTCCCCTGTGTTTACCCCTCTATATTTATAAACAGCAACCATTGCATACCAGGCCTTTCATTTTGCTGCATTAAGAAAAGTTCTTTAAACTAGATTCTCAAAATCGCTTATTGACCTAGCAGTATTTTTTCCCCTGTACCTGTGCCTGTGTGCGTTCCTTTTGTTTGCCTTTGACTTTATGCAAGTACTGCATTCACTCTCTTGGGCCATGTCTGCACCAGCAAGGAACTAATCACTGATTTCCACTGCTAAGAAAAGATGCTGTCTTGTAGAGAGGCTTATGAGCCTGTTCCCATAAAGTGAAGAGGATAAATACATCATTCTAGATAAATCCTCTACACCTCACCATTTAAAATGAGAAACACCACAACATCGTAGCCTAGTTTAAACTGTGTGAATCATTCTTGTGTTCATTAAAAAATTGAGAATGTGGTGCTTTCATGCAGGAAAGGATTTCTGCATTTAGATTAGCCTAAGGGGCAGGAGTGCTAACACTGAGTGTGCTTAGCGCTTCATATCAGCTATTTCTAGGTTGTTAGATAGTGAACACTCAGGATTTTTGCATAACATTCTGAGGGATACACTTTCAATATTGTTTGTAGTCAATGTGTTCACTTAACATATTATTTAAATGAGCATATAGTAGTAAATTTTTAGGGTGAGATCCAGCTCACCCAATTTAAATGCCTTGAATGTACTTCAACTTTAGGTTTGTAGTATAAAGATCGTCCTAAAAGTTTCCTGTGGTTTCATGAAGAGAACTCAAGGTAAATCCTGTTGAAAGCCTCCAGAGAAAGATTTGTGACTTATTAAGCTTCTGCATCTTAATGGTGGAAATCATGTCACCTAACATGGGATTCAAGAAAACACCTCCAAATAATAATTCTTTATTTCTTGGAATGGGATCAATTGCCTTCTCAAGATGCCTGTATCCCTTTATTTTACAGTAACGTTGGATCGGTATTTTTAAATAAATATATGATCTATTGATCCAACAGCCTGTATGGTCCTCCTACACTGGCGTAAGTCCCCTTATATATTCCTTTGATGTGAAGTCATTTAGTCTACACTTCAAAGGTGCAAATTGAAGTAAACAAGTCTGTACAGTCTTCTGCACTAATTTAACTAAGCAGACTTTTAAATAAACTTGTTCAATGTCGGCATTCAGATAAGGTCTTAAGACACATCCTAGTATGTTCATCACCACCCTTGGTTCTGTCAAAACTTAGTGACAAGCAAACAAACGACACTCTGTTTAGAATTGTTAAAGCTGAACTGGATGTGGGAAGCAGGTACCTCTGTAGCTGCACTTACAGATGGTGCAGGTGTCAGTCTACAGCAGGCAGCATGTGTGTGGGATGATAATGAGGAGCTGTCGGTAGGCTGTGGTCACCTCTTAACCTAGCTCAGCACCAGCTGGAACAACACATCCAACTCTACCCATAATCTTCTATTTTATTTAGGAACTTTTGAAAATTTAGCCCAGAAGCTAAAATGTCTTCTACATAAATTAAAAGATACTGCAATTACATTTCCTCATGTCAGCAATTTCATTTAGTATTAATTATGGTTCAAGTATAGCCATGGGCTAAGTTTGACATGGTATCATAAGTTCAGTGCTGCTGTACACGTATAAGAAAGATACTTTCCTTTTCTCTTTTTAACATTTTGATGCTCTGAAATAACTTGGTATTTTTCCCTGTATTGAAAAAAGCCAAGTGAAAGGTAAACTAACAACTCTGAGATATGAAGCATGTAAAAACAAGATTAGCTGAAGCAACACTCAAAACCAAAACTGACAAAACATTTCTTTCTTAATTAAAAATGACAAAGCAAATAGACTTATTTCCACTTCTGGAATTTTATTTTCAGACCAGATAGCTTATTTTCACTTTTTTTTTTCTTTATCAGTTACTTTTTTCCCTTTTCTTTCTTTCTTTTTTTTTTTTTTTAGCTCTTGGAAGGCCAAGGAAGATGGGAATCCAATTTTACTGGTTAAAAAAAAAAGGGGAAAAGGTTAGACCTAACCTTATGAAATAAGTGTCAAAAAAAGCTGTATCAGGAGAATACACAGCATTACAATGGAACAAGGAGAGAGGGTGAAAGCAGCACCAAAACTGATGTGCAACAATATAACACAACCCTGTGCTTTTAAAAGCCCACTAAAATCAGTAGAAACTTTCCCACTGCATCACAACCCATTTGTACAATCAGTTTGTTCCAAAAAGCTAAATACCCTGCTTTATTTCTCCATAGTCGTCCAAGTAACTTAACATTCCTTAGAAGAATTTTCATTTATATCTAGATCAAAAAATATTTGACAAGAATGGAAGAAAATGGAAGAACATTGACAAGAATGGAAGAACATTTGTGGAAGAAAATGTTTTAGAAAAAATGAATTTTAATCATAGATCTATGGACTTTTCAGATTGGGTCAGTATCTGGTCTCCCGGGGAAAACTACATGGGAAATTCTGGAAGTAAACCAACAATAAAATTTCATGTACTTAATTCTGTATCCCAAAGGACCAATTGTGAAGAAAAATTGAGAGATGTTTCTGCCACCATATTTCTTATGAATCGGTCTCCAGTGAAGGGGGCAATAAATTCATTGCTGCCTGGGGTTTGAGGCAGTGAGTGGATACAGTATTTTAAAAACAGTGCAATTATATTTTCAAATATATTCTTCCAGAAGTTCTTACCTTAGCTCCCTTAGTGTAGGATCTTTAAAATGAGCATATCTCCTTACACTTACTCCCACTTCCATTTTTTACAGTGATTTTATCCATTAAAAGAAAACATTTTGTTTGTTGCTTGTTTAAATTCAATAATTTTACACAAAGCATCCTGCTTACAGAAAATACATATATTTTAAATGTGTGCGTTTCAAACTCCTTGCTCACATGGTCAGGGTCATCTTCTGGTTAAAGAAGAGATATGAGTCAGGAAACCTATGTTCTAGTTATCACTTTGTTACTGATTTACTGTGAGATTTTGAACAAATTCTTTTCCTCTCTTTGTTTCCAATTTCCATATACAGAGGATGAGAATATTATTCATTGGGGTTTTAAGATTCTTTTCGAATCTCCCAAAGATGCTCAATATTTTGATTAATTATTACTGTCAATATATGTATACAGTAATAAATTCTGACCACTTTTAAATAAGTAAGTAAGCTGTCTCTCTGGCATTTGTACAGTATTCAGATATGAGAAAAAGAGAACTATTTCAAATGTTAATCTAATGGTATTTGAAATTTGAGACAAGACAGAGAATGAAAAAAAGGTTGGGTTGTTTTGGTTTTTTTCTGTAGATAACTGCAGCTTTAAAAAACACAGTCTAACCAACAAAAACCTAGTCTGGTTAGTTTTATCTTTTGATTAATATCCCCTGTTGTTTTAAAGAACAGCTGAACTAAACTTACAGATACTTAGCTAAATATAGATTACCAAGAAAGTGGATAGTTGTTCTCTGAAGATACATATTCCCAAAGATGGTGTGTTTATGGTTTTGGGGTTTTTTTTAAATAAATTTGATTTCAATATCTATTGCAATGTACTTCAAATAAAAGACTTGTTTATATTTTAAAAATTGTTTATCAGATTTAATGGCAATATGGTATAAATGGCATATTAATTGCTAGCTAAAGTTTACAACTTTGCCTTTTAAAGAATCTCCAAAATTGGACCTCTTCAGAGTACTACTGATGATAGTTTAAAAACCCACCACCGAGAACAAAACCACCTGTATGGTAGTCCTAGTGTTAGTTTGAATGAGAAGTTGGGAAGCTATCATCATTTTTTTCTATCCATGTTTAAAATATGTTTTGCCATTACAGCATTGATTAACAATGAGTAGAAAATGAAGGTTTTTTTCTTATAAACATTTCTACTCCAAGTGCAAAATGAATCACAAACATAGATGCAATTCAGCCACAGGCAATAAATATGTGACCAGTTCTTTATAATTTTAGTTTTATAATTACAGGAAATTATTCAAGTTGCAGGAAAAGAATTATAATGGCCGGGTTGTGACTTTGTCTCTTTCATAGATGAAGGGGAGGTAAGATTCCCACCAGTTCCATTACACAGCTCACATTGGTTTGAGTTGGGCTGGGAACACAACCCTCGTTTTCAACAGACTCCTCACCATGAATGACAACCTAGAAGGACAAGCTCTTGTCCTGGGTTGATCTTAAAGTGTTGGTCTAATCATTTACTAAGCAGCAAAGTAACAATGGTTGTGGTGGGTTGACCCTGGTTGGATGCCAGGTGCCCACCAAAGCCACTCTATCACTCCCCTCCTCAGCTGGACAGGGGAGAGAAAATACAAAGAAAGGCTCATGGGTCAAGATAAGGACAGGGAGAGATCACTCACCAATTACCATCATGGGCAAAACAGACTCAACTTGAGGAAAAATTAATTTAATTTATTACCAATCAAATCAGAGTAGGGTAATGGGAAATAAAACCAAATTTAAAACACCTTAGCCCACCCGTCCCTTCTTCCCAGGCTCATCTTCACTCACAATTTTCTCTACCTCCTCCCCTGCAGTGGCACAGGGGGACGGGGAATGGGGGTTGGGGTCAGTTCATCACACGTTGTCTCTGCCGCTCCTTCCTCCTCAGGGGCAGGACTGTTCACTCTCTTCCCCTGCTCCAGCGTGGGGTCCCTTCCATGGGACACAGTCTTCCATGAACTTCTCCAGCGTGGGTCCCTCCCCCGGGCTGCAGTCCTTCAGGCACAGACTGCTCCAGCGTGGGTCCCCCACGAGGTCACTAGTCCTGCCAGAAAACCTGCTCCAGCGTGGGCTCCTCTCTCCATGGGGCCACAGGTCCTGCCAGGAGCCCGCTCCAGCGTGGGCTTCCCACAGGTTCACAGCCTCCTTCGGGCATCCCCCTGCTCTGGCGTGGGGTCCTCCCCAGGCTGCAGGTGGAGATCTGCTCCCCCGTGGACCTCCCTGGGCTGCAGGGGGACAGCCTGCCTCACCATGGTCTTCCCCACGGGCTGCAGGGGAATCTCTGCTCCGGCACCTGGAGCACCTTCTCCCCTCCTTCTGCACTGACCTGGGGGGCTGCAGGGCTGGTGCTCTCACATCTTCTCACTCCTCTCTCAGGCTGCAGTTTCTGTTGCGCGACAACTTTTTCCCCTTCTTAAATCTGTTCTCCCAGAGGCACTACCACCATCACTGATGGGCTCAGGCTTGGCTGGCAGCGGGTCCGTCTTGGAGCTGGCTGGCATTGCCTCTGTCAGACACAGGGGAAGCTTCTAGCAGCTTCTCACAGAAGCCACCCCCATAGGCCCCCCACTGCCAAAACCTTGCCACTCAAACACAATACAATGGTTCTCAGTCATTATGCAGATTCATGTTAAACTGGTTTCCCACTCCCAAAATTTGGACTAAGAAAACTGCAAGATAAGCATTGTCCTGTGAGATTAACAGCTTCAGGAAAATATGCATTATATAAAACTGATGTTGCATAAGACAAGATAAACATTGGGCCATATGTTTCAGCAGCACTTAATGCTAAAATTGCTTCAAAATCTTGTACGTAAGCTAAAATTATCTTTGCTATTAAAGGAGGATAGTAAGATTATGCCGAATCTAAAAGAACACAAAGCAAAAATAAATAATTTTAATGGAAATATGGAAAATATCTGGGTAAAGTCAACCATCATGTAAGAGTATTGGAAAAGTTAAGCAACTTACTGGAGAGAAAATAATTATTGCTTGATGCAGTCAAAAATTTAATATCATCAGCTCTTCATTATGGATCTCGGCATAAAACAGTGTCTGTGTGTGTGTGTTTGGTTTCCATCTCACATAACAAAGGGCTTGACAAAATTTGCATTGCAGTTTATGAGTCTTGTCTGTTAGAATGAATATCAGTATTAGCTATTAATAAAGAGTACTAAATATTAAATAACATTGAAATATTAATTAATATTAAATAATAAACATTAACTAAATCAATAATTAAGGACATACCAATTGAACAATTGGTTAACTGTAGCTCCTAAACTTAAATTATGGTTTGCTAACTTTCATACACTTTGGTATGAAGCCTATTCAATGATGTGAGTGAGGTTCATTCTCTTAGTATCTCATGTGAACTCTTAATTTCATGAGAAATAACCTGAAGTCAGGTAAAGGAATGAAATTCAGTGAAGAGACCATCACCTGCTTTCTTGTAAACATGCATTAACAGGAACTGCATTTTTACACTTTTGATAGGACTTGATATTAGATATATTGACTTTTAATATTCTGTATATAGTGGGGTTTAGAGAACCTACAGAATGATTCAACAGACTAACTAGCATGGTTGCAATTCAGTTACCTAGATGAAGATGTTTGCTGCCATGTGAAACAGCCCAGAGTGTCTGAGCTGTCTGCATGGATCTGGCAGATATGACATCAACAGGTTTGGATGTAGTACAATCAGTGTCCATAAAGTTTGGAAACTTATTTGAATTTCGATGAAAAATAAGGTTGAACCTTCAGGGAATTATGGATTTCAGGTGCCTGGAAATGGAAATCTAAAGCACAGATTCAAGGTTATCCAGCACTTGAGGAAGATAGACAACAATCCTGAGGAAAAAAATGTGTTTGTTTTATTTCATGATAGTTTGGACCAGGAAGGGAATAGAGGAGAGGTCACTTCAGATCCAGTTGAAAATCTAGAAATTTTTAGGCTAATTCTTAAATCTCTGACAATTATATGTGTTAGAAAAGGGAATGGAGAACTGAGTTCAACCAGAGCAGAAAACTAAGTGTTAAATAGAGAAAAGACTTGAATTGTTGCCTGCTTGGCCAAGAAAAGTAGATTAAATCTCTGCCCCAAGGAAATTAAAGATTAATTAAACATTGAGCATTTCTGAAATTCCGAAATGGTCAACTTTTCTTTTGAAAATTAAAAATTGAAATGTTCACATCAGTAAATGTTCTATCAGGTTTAGACTTGCATGTAGAGTAAAACATGAAATAATATTAAATAATTCATATGTTTGAGAACTATAAATAGAGAGAAATTATCCAAAATCAAAGTGCAATTAGAGATCTATTTGAGAGTTACTGTTTAGAACGGTAAATATAAAATAAATATTTTAAGACAATTGTTTAGGCAGATTAGGAAGAATAGTTTTGTGAATCATGATATTCTGAAGTCCATTCAACATGTCCTGTATTCAAGATATTATTTACTTCTTTCCAGCTTTTGTCTTACAGGTCTTAAACCACCAAAAAATCTATTCAGAATCTATGGGAGTCACTACAAAACAAGCTGGGAAGCAACATTGGATGATTTACAGAGTATGGACCAGGTAAAAAAAACTCACCAAAAACCCAAACAAACAGAAGAAGTAGCTTTCTTTGGCCTGCTGTAATAGCTGGGCCTTGTTTCAGGGTAGGCTGTTTTACATGACAATGCATGTAATGGAGGGTTGTATTTATCAGTGAACGAGACCTAACAAATAGTCCAGTGCATAAATAATTGCTTTTTTCCAGACAGTCAGAGTAACTCTCGTACATGTGAAGAAATACGAGCATGTTGCTTCTAACATTTCCTCGGTTTTATTTTATTTCTCTATGGGGGCACCTTTGAGTTGTAATGTTTTCAATCTGCCAGATGAGTTTACTGCAGGTTCCAAGTAGAGTTGCTTTTATTGCTCTTCTGTCAATATAATAACAGAGAAATTAGAATTAAACTCATGTTTCAAAATTGTGATTGCCTCCTAGACCACTGGGGGTAATACTGAGGACTTGGAAGAGCAACGAGGAATGTTCTCAGATGGTGTATTTGTTTGACAGTTGCAAGAAAATATTTCATATTTCTCAGCAGCAGAAAAAGTTACTGGCTGCAAGTTTTTTGCTAAATATTGTTCCTGAAAGGCAGACACTATATTTCCCAGGTATTGCTTTTTGGAGCAGGATTTTTTAATTAATTTATTTATTTTTTAATATAGCACTAGCTATCAAAATTTAAAATATTACAAGAACGATGAAATAATTTTTTCCCTGGATTTTTTTTTTCTTTTTTTAAATCCTACTTGTTTTTTTAAATACTTGTTTAGTCCAGATAAACTACAGTTTAGCTAGAGAAAAAATATATTGACAGTTGAACAAATAACTACAAAACCACTTTAGACATGTTGAAAATTAGCTCAGAAGAAAGATATGGGCTTCAGCTTGCTTTCATTAGTAGTGGCAAAATTCACCTCTGACTTGACCGCATATGTGGCAAAAGAAAGATTAAGGATTAGGAACTGTGTTATTATGTTCAAGATTCATTGGGTAGCTTTCACTTTCGTTTATTAAAGAAAAGAAGAAAAGAAAAAGAAAAGAAAAAAAAAGAATGAAAGAAATATGTAGAGAGGAAAGAAAACTCAGTCTATTAGATTTAAGGTTCCAGTTTGGTTTGATGGACTCCAGAGGAGGCAGAAGCAGAAAGTGAGGTGTCGTATTTTATCCCTTTAGGAATCCTTGCTAATGAGGTAGTCTCTAAGGTAGGTAAGATATGCTCTCATTCCAGTGTATGTTGCTTCCTCCACAAAAATCACTCTAAAGCTTTGGAAAACTTTCAATCACTGGTTTGGAGAGGATCATAATAATGCAGTATTTTCCACAAGCTCAAACTCACAGTAGTGACTGTAGCTCAAAACTCTGAACTGTGGACCAAGGTTCTGAGGCCATGGTCATCTGCCCTTTAGCTTAATGGCAGAGAGAGGGATATTTTTATAATTGCTGATTATATCTCACAATTTGAAAGATAACTTTTCCACTGTTATCTATACAACAAAGGGGAACTGGGGAATAATGGAAAAAGGTGAGACAGTGCATATCAGAGATGGAAAAGGCACAGAATATGAATGGTAGTAGACAAGGATGTAGCTAAAAGGTTGCTATATTTATTTCTGCTGCAGTAGGTGCTCCATCTGCAGAAGTACGAAAAGGACTGGGGCCTTTTGAAAACATGGTATTAGCTGCTTCTTTCCCTGGATGATTTTCATTTTCCTTGAAACACCTTGTGCTACCCAACAAAACCTCATCTGTTTGGTAATGTAGTATGACCTTTTCACAAGTTCTTACTAGTTTGAGCCATGTTTTTCAAATTAATATATGAAGAAAGCAAAATATGTCACATAGTCTCCTTGTGTTGAATTTTATAGGCACATAAAGGGAATTACAGTAAGAGAAATATAGCCTAGCACATACTGGGTGCTAGGTGAATTGCTGGAAGGGTTGTTAGTACCTACATCAAGCTCCCAAGTGAAGTGTGGCATTTTCTAGGGGTTATCTGTGGACAAGCACTTCATGTTCACTGGCAAACTTTAGAAGACATCACATTTCTTTTAAAGCAATTGAATGGCTAATAACGTAACTCTTTTATATTACCAAGAAAAAATACAGAAGATGAGTAATTGCTTTTGGTTCTTCTAATGTCATTTGTTGTGTATAATCAATGCTGCCTGATACATTGAACAAAGACAGCAGATTTGGCTTAACATTTGTTTCTTGATAATGGATGTACTATGTTTTTTATTTATTTATTTAATTTGCAGTATCAAAGAGGTATTAAGATCCTTGTTAAGGAGGTTTAAAATAGATCTTGAACATAAAAAATATGGATATTGGTTCCCTTGTACAAAAAAAAGAAGTATGCAAGAAGAAGATTCCAGACATTTTTTAAGTGTGGGGTTGTTTTGGTTTTTTTCTTGCTGTGGTGGGGCCTTTTCTGTCCTAGGTATTTTCGGTCATCCTATAATTTAAGGTCATGTTTTGAGTCTTTAAATAAAGATATTATTTCATAACCCTTTCAGTAAACAGTCTTGAGGTTGTGACAATAGTAAAATTATGTCTAGATACACAACATACCACAGTAGTGCAGACAGATTTTTTTTTTCTCTCTACAGCTATCTAAACAGAATTTGGAAGGGGAAAGTGCATATAAATATATCAGTCTAGAAGTGACAAGGACAGCTTTGCAAAACACATTTTAAATCAGTGAAATATACATTTAACCGCTATGAAAATATACACTTCTCATTCCTGAGGTAGACAGACAAGATTTGAGATCCTAATATAAGCTTTAGAAGTCTTAAGAAGAGTTATAGCAACATATTTAAGGGCCTGATCCTACTTCCTGTGTAATCAGAGTCTTTTTCCAATTATTTAAAAAAGACAGGAATTGAGACCCAAGCTTTCTTGTAAAATAATTCTTCTCACACATCTCTACATCTATGTAGTCCTACTGTTAATGTCTACATATTGATGCTTTTTCCTCACAAAAATTGTAATTTGCCATTTAACTTCTTCCTGTAAAATCCTTCCTTTAAGAAATGGAATTTGTTTGTAATGGCTCAGAATCAGACATAGAGAAGGAAGATTTTGTTACACAGGTTGTAGCAGATGGAAAAACACCAATGTGAAATATATGGAGGTTGAGAGGGCACAGCATGGAGTAGGGAGAGGGGCTTGCTATACTTTGCTTTGCAGACCTGTTAATGATGACTTAGGTAGACCTAATTAGTACTCAGGGGGACTCTGCATTTCTTCCCTGGCTTGGAACAGAAAGATTAGGCGTTCAAAACTGCCTATGTTAGAGGGTCATACATCTGTCTCTTACCTAAAAACCACCAATATATGAAGGAATCCCACTGATTTCTTCAGACTTTACATACTTCTTCCTTAAAGAATACTTGTGCAGCATAATGGAAGACTACATATGCATAGATGTGGGTTTAATAAGCTATTTGGATGATTGCTTTTGCTTGTCTAAATAGTATATTATTTTTAAAAATGCGAACAAATAAATCTGTTAAAATGTTATTACTGTTCTTGGATTTGGTATGATCCAAATCTTACTAAACAATCAATGTGTGTAAATCAGATACAATAATCTTTAACAAAAGCATAAGAGAATACATCTCAATATTTTTCAAAATGTAAAAGGACCTTGTTTATATATTAAAAGTGGAAACAGTATCCAGCCATGTTCATAATTCACAAACATAAAGAATTATCTATCCCTTTCTTCCTGCTTGTTTCTCAACAAAATCATAGAAAGTAAACTTATCAACTTTCTGTAAAAAAACTAAGCTTCATCTGAAGGTTCTTTAAAGAAAAGAGAGAAGATCATACTGCCTTTTAAACTACTACATTTTTGATCCGGATGGCAATGTCTCAACAATCTCTCAAAATCAAGCAGGCTAGACTTTCAAAGGAGGCACAACTCCCAGAAATGCTTCAAAGTCTCTCTATGGGATATGGGTATGCATTATCATGCCATGATGTCTTTTTATATAAGGCCAAACCAGGTAATTTTTAAGGTGCTGCACCTAGGTGACACTGTTTCCAGTTCAGTACTTTATAGTACATAATAAATAACTAACGTTGTTTTAGGAACCTATCTGAAAGCCAAAGATAATAATCACACCATAGAGTCAATCACAAAATCATAGGAACAGCGCTTGGATAAGGCCTCTGGGGGTCATCTAGCTTCACGTCTCAGTAGAAGGGGGAATATTGCCCAAACTAGATCTTGCTGTACGTCGGAGTTTCTTTCTACTATGATTTAAGTTTCTGAATGTCCTTAGCACATATCCGAAGCCTGATGCGAAGTCAGTCAATGAGTACAGTTTTCGTCTGGCCTTAATGAGTTATTGCACTTAATCTAAACATTTCTCTACTATAGTTTTGTTGGTGGTGAGGGAGGAACAAAATTCCACCTATTTGTACACGGCAGTCTTCATGTCCAGATTGTTGTCCACGAACCAATGTATACCAGAGAGCAATTGGTCTTCTAATTCCTAAGTTCTGTCTTGGAAATGCATCTTTAAGCCTCTCAGTAAAAGCTTTACTAAACAGTAAAGCTCATATTCCCTGAGATGAAGTCTGAAGCTGACATTTATTCTGTTCTGAAAAGGAAAAGAGGAAAAGAAGGCAGGAAAAAGACAGAAAAAGAAACCTCCAGGATGTACTGGTTGCTTCTTGAAACCTAAACAGAAGTGAACTTGTACCTACCAAAACCCATCAGTTCTCTCCCTCACGTTTCTGCAACCTGTTTGTAAGAATAGAAATAATTTAGTGTTACACAATTCCTTCTCAATTGACTGGTTTAAAGATAATTTCAGTATCTGCTATGTAATCTAAGGCAAGTAAAATGTGTTACGTTTTGCAGAGACCTGAAGGATTATGTCCTAGTTAGATAACAACCAGACGAATGCTTTTTAGCAAATTTTTCCTCTGAAGTCATTGCTAAATTGATAAATTGTTCATGTCAGATTTACAACGCTCTAAATGTCAGATTTCAGAGTCTTTGATGCTGTGGAACTCCTTGCAGCCTTTTCACTGTCTCAATGAATTCCAGACCAAACTCTTCAGTGCAGAAAGACTAAGATATACAGACATATTAAAGAGCAACAGAATATTAAGCTGATTAAATGTTTATATATTTACTCAAAATGGATAGCTACATACTGTAGGTGTGAAAATGGTAACCTGTGTGAAAAAAATTGCAGCTAATCTCTCTATGGTATATCCTTTCACTTAAGAATATAATTGTTACCTATCTATCAAACCTAGTGAAGTTATGAAACTGCTTTTCACAAGTGGCCTTGGCATTGTATTTCTCACTGTTTCTTCTCACTGCCAGCAATTTATGTTATTAATGGACAGGTAGTCAAGTCCAAAATCCCTTTTTTTTTTTTTAAATGGACGTATTTTTCACATTTAATAACCTACTCATATAGTCCATGATAGATTTGTGAGTATAAAATCAAGGTAGAGGGGGTGTCCTGGGTTCAGCTGGGATAGAATTAATTTTTCACAGGAGGCTGGGAGGGGCCACAACCAGGACAGCTGACCCAAATTAACCAAGGGGATATTCCATATCATGTGACATCATGCTCAGGATATAACTGGGGAGCAGGCTGGGGGCTTGGTGTGGTATCATAGCAGGGGAAGTGGTGGGGTGCCAGGTTCTGGGTGGTGAGCAATTGCATTGTGCATCACTTGTTTTGTATATGCTTTTATTCATACTATTGTTATTACTGTAACTTTTTTCCTTGTGTTGTCCCAGTAAGCTGTCCTTATCTCAACCCATGAGGTTTTATTTGCTTTTTTTTCTCCTTTCCCAGTCTCCTCCCTATCCTACTTGAGGGGGTGGGAAGGGAGGGAGGAGTGAGCAAGCAGCCCTGTGATGTTTGTTGCTGGCTGGGCTTAAACCATGACAGGGCATCTGTTGGCTTTGGCTAGGGGAGTGGTGTTAGCAGCTTGAAGCTACTGTGTTTAGATTTTATTCCATCAGTACCTGATTTTACAGCTCCTAAAAGTTATCATTTGAATTTCTGTTGAAGAAGCAATAACTATTAATTCCTTTTATGTAGAGGAACAGATTGTGTGGCAAAATTTATTTAATTTCATTTGAAATAATGTTATTATTTTTAGTTTAATTTAAGCTTGGACTAAAGCTGCCATACAGAGACAGTCAGGACACAGGTTCAAGTCGACCTATAGTGAGGAATAAGCAGGGTTACCCAGTGAAGTGCGCCTGAAAATCATCTTATCACCAGCTTTAGAGAAAGGTGGCAAATGAGTCTTGCACAAGATAGTGGAATAAAAGAAATATGACATGTATTTGACTATGTGGATTTGTTCAGATGAAATTAGGTTTTGTCAGAGGGAGGACTTCCTCTAAGGAATCATGCAATCAAGCTCTTCTACAGACTAGCAAATAAGACAGCGGCTTGGGATGTCCAGGGTGGTTCCTGACATCTGCTCTTTGAGTCATGTACCAGAATAGAAATACATCATTGCCTGGGAAGAGGATCCTTTTGAGGGATCTGGAATTTTCTCCAAGTCAACTTCAGATTGCTTAGTATGGCCACACAGGCTATTGCTAGAGAGTTACCAAACAAAAAGAAGGAAATGGTTCTTTGCTGCATCATCTTTTCAATAATCTCTGAGTATGGGGAGATCAGAATTTAAAAATAGTTCAGCACAATCCAGCTATAGTTTTGAGAACACAAGTTGAAGCTTTCTACAGTTCATGCAGCAGCTCCAGTCATCGAGGACTTGGGGAACTTCTAAATATAAACCATTCCGAAGGGTAATGGGTGAAATCTTGGCTTGCACAAGATCAGTGGCTCCATGCATACTGGAGCCACGATCTAATTCAGTGCCCTTGGAGTGCTCACAGTGATGTTATATCACCGTATGGACTTTGAAACAAATCTGTTCCTAATGGAACTGTTTGGCAAAAAGGAAGAGATAAGAAAATAAAGTAATATGTCATATTGGTTCAAAAGGTTGTTCTGTCTTTTCCACATAAAGAAAGAGAAAGTTGAAGAACTGTGCGTAGGATGACAACCCTTCCCCCTCACTCAGTTACAAACATAGAATATGTTAGAGAAAAGAAACAGAAGGTGAAAAGGATTGATTAAGTGAGAAATAAGAATACATACATTCCTTCAGTTCCACAAAACCACAGGTTTTTGCAAAAATGGTTTCTCTTACCCAGGACCATCATTTTCTGGATGTAGTAGGGGTTATTTATGAATTTATTTTTAGTCCTTTATTCTTCATTATCTTTTATCTTTCAGGTCTTTCTAACCCCAGCTCAGAGCTAATATTCCCACTTCCACAAGGAAGCAAACAAATTAAAAATCAAAACAAAAAAACAAACCCAACCAACCAGTCAAAAAAAAAAAAAAAAGAAGAAAAGCTGAAGAAGAAGCAGGGTTTTTCTCCTAGGGTCTCCAGTTTGGTAGTCATCAAAACTGCCTGAGAATACACTTGTTTCTGTGGTGTGCAATCTCAGCATTGACTTCAAGTCATTCCGCTACTTCAAAGTAAGTATAAGTCACTTGGTTTCCTGGCAGCACTGATAAATTCACACCTGTGAACTTTAAAGTAGTCTGATCCTGGCCTGAGTCTGCGGAGAGACTGAAATAATAGCTCCAAGAGGTATGAACTGCCCTTGCCACCTGCCTCAGGACTTAGTGGACGGTGTAATTGTGCAGCCAAGTAATTAGGCTTTTTTCCCTAGGTTTCAAAAATAATTTGGTATTTTTGCTTTGTAATTCACTATTTTGCTGCCATTAGGTGTCAAAATTTTGCATTGGGTGTGCTGCCTTTGCAAACTATTTCTTTTTCCTTCCTTTTCCTCCGTCAAGTGAATTTACCTTTCAGGGCTGAGCAGCCTGGAACCTGTGCTGGGAGTGTCCTCTGTTCAGTGTGCGGGACAACCCATCTGACCAGGGAAACAAGAACTTGGACACAGTCAGCTAGGAAGATGAATTCCTTGCAGTTGAATGCAAGTGCTTCCCTGGTAAATATTATGCTAAGAAAGATAATTCTGATCTTTCTCATCTGGGACCATATGAAAAAAATCCCCCCTCAAATCTAATTACCGTAACTGACCAGGCTATCTGAATGTTTGCAACTGTAAGCAGTAATCTTGACTGCATTTGAGAGGAATAGAAAACAAGCCAAAGCACAACAGGATTGGTAGTCATTCCAAAAATTAATGTTTCTGGAAGCTGAAGGAACTTGTGGTGCTAAATGTGCTACCGCTGGCTACACAACTTGACTTTGTTTCAGCACAGTGCACCCAGGCACCATTGTACTGCAGATGCTGGGAGTACAATGAACTTTATCTGGATTCAGGATTATCTCATTAATGAAAGCAGTTTGCCTGTTAGGCATACCATTGATCTATTGAGCTGCCGGCAGGGAGACTGTAGTAAGACACAGGTTGACATCTGTATTCCCCTGAGGGCAGCAAGGAAAAGGTGTCCTGGGAGAATTTACAATATGTTAAAAGACCGAGGTTCATAATCTGACCATAAGTAACTTGCATTAAAGGCTGAACAAGCAATAAAAATAGGGAGTTTCAAAGGAACCTGGGGGGAAAGAGACCGTTCAAAGAGATTCTGCTTCCATTGTAAAAATAGCTATGGAATATTAGAGGAATAGCAGGTAATCTCAAGAAAGCACATGCTTAAAAGTGAAAGCTACTTAGTGATTGTCCTAAACAATAACAGTCTGAGAAGAAAGCTTGTCTATGTTCTGGAAAATATACTTTCATGGAAGTGGTTCTTGGAATTGAGTAAAAATTGGAGAATAGTTTTAGCCACAGTTAAAAAAAAAAAAAAACACACACAAAAACACAACAAAAGCAAACATACAAAAAACCTCCACCCACAAATAACTATATTTCAGGCTTGAGTTTGTTTGTGCGCACATAATAGTGACACCTTTTCTCATACATCTTGGATTTGGTATGATATTCAGGTAACTGTTCATATGGTTGAATCCATATTGTATTTATTTTGGATTTTTTTGAGCGGCTAGGCCTAATGGTGTATATTTATGATGGTCATCTCAACAAGCATTGTTCTTTTTAAGTCTTACATTTATATGAATAGTGGTAAATTTTCTAGTAGTTAAAAGTCTAAACAAGCCTAATATTCTTACTACATTTCTATTTTTTTAATAGTGAAACCATTAAGAAATTATAGTGCATTGTGTTAGCAAACGTAAGTGTATTGTTTTATTAGCCTTTTATTATCCTTTGTTATGATATAAATGATCATTTAATATTGCTTCATTCACACAGTTTGGAATCTGATTTACTGTATATATTAATAAGAATTATATTTGTGAATGAAAACACAGGGTTTTTTAATTTGAGAAATGGAAGAGTCAAATCTTTCTATATAATTCATATCATTCCATCTGGAATGGTAAGTTGGGGTTTTTTCAGCTGCAACACAGCAGAGAAGAAAGAAGGAAAGAAAGAAAGAAACAAAGAATATTATTAATGCTGTTTTTAACATTTTTGTATTGAAGTTATGACGTACAACAAACAGCACTTAAGAGGCTGTAGACAGTTAACAAAGCATCCCAGAACAGATTTTTTTTTTTTTTAGGAATTACTGCATCACTCGCTACAAGTATAAATTTGGTCCTTTCTGTCAAATTACTGCTTTGAAAATTAGATTGGCTTAGTTGTGTTTCTACAGAAGACTGATCTATCTTTCATAAGAAAAATATATACATTAAGATGGCTGTTTCCACATAAGCTAGTAATAAACATCATATATCCTTTTGGAACAACCCTAAACCCTAACCAGTACCTATGAGGTACAATTCAGGCCGGTAAAACCCCATACATTTAGATGACAGAGATGAAGGAGAAAATTAAATTTCAGCAGACATTTTATGAAGTAAGACTGCTACAAGAGGAGTCTGAGAATAAAAGGCACTTCCAATCAAAAAGAGGTATAAACCAGAACCTGTGGGAGTTTGCAAACAGATAGCTGTAACTGATCTCATCACACACCAGCAGTTGTTAGAACTTCCCTGAGACATGAGGAAGTCCCTTGAAGGTCCTTTTTGTAAATACTTCTGTCATGTGGGGATAAAAAAATGCAGCATGAATCCAATGTCTGCCATTAATACATTGCTAAAAATCTTCTCTTTACAGAAAAGACTGCAGTTTGCCAATTTCTTAGCCTTTCTGGCTGTGTGCTTGGGAAAGAAAAGAAATTAAGAAAAGATGCAAGTATTCCTAAGAAAGCCTCACTTGACAAAGATTTTACATGCCTATAAGAATATTAATACTTTATGTTCAGTAATTTGCCATATTTAATAACCCATTCTTCAAAGAGCCTTAAGAGTGTTACTACTTAAACAAGGAGGAAAAGAAAATCAAGATAAAGCGTTAGTGAAGCTTAACTTTACCTTCTCTAGGGAGTTAATTGAAATTCTTAAAATTAGAAGTCATCATTATTCTTCCCGTATTCTCCATTTCTCACTGAAGAATGTCCTGGAAAACCTCTTGGTCACTTCTGCTTTCTATGAGAAGGAAGACTGTAAGGCATGCCAGCCAATCTAAGCACTGAAAAACAGGCTTCTACAATGTCCTTTTGTGGGCTTAATCCCACTTTTAGATAACATCAAAATGAAAGTCCTATTGCATTAAAGTTATACCCTTGCTAATATCAAATGAGGTTAGCTAAGTAATTCAACAATCCTGCATGAGCTCAAGGGATTAATAAGGTGCCATGATTTATTTTGAAGTGTTGCCAAATTGCCATCTCCTCCATCTTTTTTTGTGTTGGACTGATTACATTAGTAACAACACAACAGTTTGAGTCTAATCTCCCAAATCCTGAACTTTACAAAGCAAACAGTTTGCTGATCCATCAGCATTTATTAATCACACCAATTACTCTGAGGCCAAATACCACGATTACAGTGGGTGGTGCTTACACCATAGAGGCAGAGAATTGATTTGTGCAACCCTTCAAAGAACAAGAGGCTCTTTTGAAAGAGCACCTATGCCTGGAGGCACCTGGTTGGAAATAGCAGGTTTTTAAAATAGTCTAAAATGTCTTATACAAGAAAGGCATAAAACAAACCTAATAAGGTCTCAGATGATTACAAATTTGTGTGAATATTTCCTCCTCTGTTATATCATAATCAGTATATGATAATTACCCAAAAGTTTTGAATTTATCATGGTGCTCCCTTGAGAAAAATGAAATAAAGGAAAGCTATTAGAGAAAGGGCTTTAGAATGGAAAAGAATTGGAAGAATAGGAGATTTACTATCTATCTACCAATCCACCTGTCTGTCTACCTACCTACTTGTCTAATCTGCAGTGCATTATCCTTTTGTCTACTTACCTTTTTTTTCAAGACCTGTTGAAATCAACAGAGAATTTAGGTCTTCATCTACATGAAGTATAAATAGCAAGCTGTGAAAATGCTATGAGCTGTAATGTAACTACTAATTGAAGACCTGTCCAATTTGGAAAAGTGTTTCTGGAGACTGCCTTTATGACACATTCTTCCTCATAAGGCCAGACTTTAATGGCACCAGGCACAAGGCAGTAGGAAATAGGATTCTCTCTGGTGCCAACCTTAGAAAAGCTTCAAGATTTTCTAATAAAACATACACAGTTTCAGTCATGACTTACGAAATGAAATATTTTAAGCTTGAATAGATCAGAGAAAAGGAAAAAAGAAATATGCATATTCATTAAGGATACAGTTTTGTATCTGTTTGGAAAGGGTCTTCTAACTAAGATTTCATTTGTTGAAAAAGAGCTTTTCGCAAGTCTTTGCTATCATCAGAACAGGTCACAACATACAAGTTGGTTATTTAAATTCTTATTCAACAGATTCTGCTTAAGCAGAAACTTAGCTTTACAGGCACACTGCAAAAGATGATGTCTGATGGTATGGTACCTGAGACAGAGGAAGTAAATTTCCAGATATCACAGAACTGATTGATAGTAGAAATAAAGACAGAAATATAAGTCTTATATTTCACCCTGATCATGCTACTCCACTGTCCTGGAGAATGCTAGTAATATGTAAGCTATAAACACAAATAACTTTGCTAAGAAGAATATTGTTATGATTGCAACAAACATGTAACACTATATCTTCTCCAACTACATAAAGTGAAATGTTAATGAAAAGTAACATGCAAGTATGTAAATAGTTGATAAAGACACATTGCAAAATTAAAATAAACTGAATAATATAATCAGAAATGTGATGTTCATCTAATAGAATGGGAAGGCTAATACACTAGGCTAATACACTACAGCTCAAAATTTAAATAAAAAACATGCCTCCCATTTAATTGTTCTAATATTTTTTAAAAAGACGATATTATTATTATTTTACTGCTGCAGGTATAATCTATATAGATTTGTGAGAAGATAATTCTGACCTTACTAATTTTGCCACTATTTCAATGAATCAATTTTTTTGTGTTGTTTTTTTTTTAAATGTTGACTCATATTTCAAATGTGTTATCCCAAATGAGTTTGTAAATAACTCATTTACATCTCTTCCTTTGCTTGCAAAGAGCTCTCCTGAGGCCTTTCCGTGAACTGTGCCTTTCCTTTTTTTGTACTGTGTTTGTTCCCTGGTTTTGTTAGGTGCTGACAATTCATTACATTCTGATCTCTCATCAGACATCCTTGTTAATGAACCAGAACCTTTATGGGCAGTTCACCTCCTACAGTTCTAAAACATGCTTTCTACTATTCACTGAACGATTTAACTAAGTGAGAAGGCAATAGCTTTGATTTACCTTTAGATACTGATGAACAGAACTGCCTTACAAGAACTTTTGGGAGAAGCTTTCCTGCAGTTTCATAGATATTCTTGTTTTTCTAATAATGACAAACTCATTTAATTAAAAGAGATAACTGGGTTATAATTGCATTAACAGGTATTTAGTTGTTACTCTGCTTATACTGTAGTTTCTCGAACATTTATACAGCTTCCTAATTAAAATTTATGCAGGCAGCAATAAACATGAAGTATGGATGTTAGTTATTCAGCTTGTTAGTATAACTCCTGTAATAATGTTGTATTTGAAAATCAAAATACAATCTGTTTATAACACATGTGGAAGAGTACATCAGACTCCCAGTTGGTATTGTTCAATAAGGGACTTTGAAACACTGGTCTCCTAGTACAAATACAGAAATCATTCCAAGTAATGTGGAACGGAAAGGTATTTAAAAGCATAAGGTCAAATTGGTATTGAGCTCATAATAACCAGAATTCATTGTCATAAAATGATATTTTATGTAGGCTCAGAAACAATTTTCTGTCTATCTACTTCTTGTGTTTAAAATAATGGAGCTGTAATGTGGCTATGTTTAATAAAAGAAGTGATAAACACTTAGGGCTGAACTTTTGACAGGATTATGCCAGACTCTGGAAATAGTTATGGAAGTGTGCAAAATAAACATTTTATCATTTCTTTATTATATATTCATAATTTATATGTAGACATCCAAAAATACAAAAATAATATGGGACCAGTATGTAAACTAGCTATGGGTTAGGTGTGAAAGGACAGATTAAAGCTGATAAGTTTAAAAACATAGAGATTAAAATATTTAATTAAGTTCTTGTCTGTAGCAAGAGCTTCAAAAGAAAGCAATGAAAAATTAAGAGCAAAAGGCCCATGAAGAAAGGCTTAATATGCTAAACCTTGAGAAAAATCTCCATTCCACCAACACTTGCTGGAACAAACCATTTTCTGCTTTCCCCAGTTCTGGGATTGGCCCTAACCACTCCTGCCATACCAATGAGAACCTTTCTTGCCCTTCCATTTCCTCTTCCCCAGGAATGCAGTGCTATATTGCAGCCAAATGTTGACAATTTCAAGCTGTAAAAGTCCACCTTTGCTTTTTCATCTCTGGTCCAAGGCTAAATCCGTATTAGTACAGATGCTCTCTCCCTGGGGACATTTTACTGCTTCTGCAAAATGAATATTAAATTTTAACTTGTAATATTTCTTCATCAGCCCATGAATAAGGTTTATCTTTGTTTCCATTGTCTCTTAGCTCTCTTAGCAGATCTCTTTCTTGTTTCTTCCCTATTAATAGAAAAAAAAGCTTTTCCCAGATTCCACTTTACCTTTCCATGGACGTACTATGTGAAAAATTTCATTTCTTTTTTTAATTAATACTCATCAGCTGATGCATCGTATAGTAAGACCTATTTACTGTAAAGTCTTCTAGGGAAATAGTGGACTCCAGACTTTTTCCTAATGGCGTGCTTTAGCTTCTAGGTAACAAAGGACAGACAGCATTCCTTTTTTTTTTTTAGAAGACTAGAACACAGAGATCTGTATTTAAGCTAGTTACCCCAAAATATCCTTATAGCCAGTGAAGAGATATCAACACTTCTAGTGTGCAACATGTCTCAGTAATGCATATGTCTAGAACAAAGCAAATGAATCATGCCCTGAAAATGCATATTTATGAAATGATATCCACTGTCCTTGTCTGCACTCTCTTTCCCTCTTTTACTTCCCAGCACCATGAGGCTAACCTATGATGCATCTTTTTGTTCTCATTCTCTCTAACCTAATGTATATTGACTGTTTGCACCACAGAGAACACGTAGATCCACCTTACTAGACAATCTGTAGCTTCACCTGGAGCTCATAATCTGAAAATCAGGGCATCAGTTACTAGACACTGTGAAAAAATGTTTGCAATACGTGTGTCTGAGGACAGAAATAATTCTGGGTCTCTCACTCACTTGGGAAGTACGAGCCACTTGTATAAAACCTGAGCAGTGATGCCACCAACACCCCTGTATTAATGGCAATAGTGAATAGAGCTGTACTTTGCAAGGCAGCACAGTCTTGTCAGTATGTAAGTGCCCTAACTGCTACTTCTCAAATCTCTCAAGGGACCACCAATAACTGCTGCCACTGGCTTCAGAAGGAAATTGGAAAATGTACTTAAACTGCATACAGAACCAGGAGGCATACTTGGAAAATGTTTGGTGAACTGTTGCCCCTTTGGCCAGCTATGTCGAGGAGACGGTAGATTTACAGACAAGCAGGATCCCAGATTCCTCAGAACTTTCAAGAGTCAGAAGTTTACAGGTACTCACAGAAGTACAGTCTTTGTACTTGAGGAATTTTTTTACATTGAAAGTTGCTGTATGGAATTCCTCTTTAATAAGAGAGGTTTTAAGGCCCCTCTTCTGTCCCAAACACAGAAATCATTCCAAGCAATGTGGAGTGAAAGCTGTTTTGATAGTACAGGATCAACTAGAGTTTAACTAATAATAACCAGCTATGTGGTATTCATGGCAGGTTTTCAGATTGCAATTGTAATTAAAAATGTGGCATCATGTGTTAAAGACCTCCTTTAGTTTGATTTTTTTTTTACCCTCTGGTCGTGAAGTCTGCTTATATATCTAATTTTCACCTGTAAAATGAAAACTTATCACAGATGAGTGATCAAATCAAAGAATTTTCCATTAAAGATTCCAAGTCTATCAGGACTATGGAAATAGGAAGTCTGTAAGTACTTTAGATCTGTAGATAAATAAATAAAAAGTACACAGTTTGATCTGTTATGAAATTCAACCACCATGCTACATCTGGAAATTTAATGAAAAGTGTATTCTTCTTTCACTCCCTCTAGTAGTTTTATGATTGAGTCTGAATAGAGATAGCTGAATATACAGTTGCCCTGGGGTCAAGAGAGTACATGGATGATAGTTCATATAAATTATATGGATTACACTACTACATTGCAAGGATCAGTGCATTCTTAGGAAATTCTCATTGCTTAACTTTTGCACTTTCACTGCAGATATTGCATTGACACTGATATATAGGACTTTGGTTAGAGCTTATCTCCCTTAATATGATCATTCTGATAACTTCTATTTCATTTTGACAGCTATTATACAATACAAGGCTAGTGAACCTGATCTTCATTATTTCTTCTCTCATTTTCCTTTGTGCTCCTCTTTAAACTCCAGAGGGCTGATCGTTCCATTCATTTCAAGGCACCACGTAGTGAAAAGAAAAGGCAACATCACACACAGCACAGTAAACTGCATCAAATATGCAATCCTAATATTCTGAAAACATCTACTTATTTATTTTGTAGAAAACTATGTAGGCCCTGAGTCAGCATTTATACTGTTTAAATCTTTGAATGACAGGTAAGATAAAGGTGTCACACATTATGTCCTGATATTACACGCCTTTAATGTACTGAACTGCCATTGAATTCAATGAGATTTCTAAAAGCCTTTTATTATCCTTGGTATATAAATATGTGAAAGTGGTATATACATACATTGTAAGAAAGTTATGTACTTTGATACTGGTAATAAACACATATTTAGAACTTGCACTCAATTAATGACCAGCCAACTTGAAGGCCCTGGTCACTGTTTTTTTTTTTTTTCCTTTTTCTCCCCCCCCCATTTGTCCAGTTTAGGCAAGTAATAGAAAAGAGTAGCTATACAAAACCAGAAAGTTGCACATTGAGAAAGAACAGAAAGAACAGAGAATGTTAGACATCTTCCTTCTAGAACTAAATAAAAAATAAAAATTAAAAAAAAAAAAAGAAAAAAACCCACTATGCTAACTTTCTTAAACAGTTTCAATACAATCCAAAGGCATTGCTCAGGCACATTTAAATCTCTTGACAATAATGGCTGTGATTCTTCAACTATATCAATAGGTAATCACTTTTTATGTTTATCCTCCATTTATGCCATAGCTTAACACAGTTCCAGAAGGATGAGATGTTAATAGTAAGAGTATAAATTACATGACTGAGAAGAAAGTTTCAAGGGCAATCAATTTTCATGGTTTGAAGCAACATTTTTTGACCAGTTAGATCTATGACTGAATAATTCTCTCTATTTTGTAGCAGTGAATGGATAGATGAGTAGGGTGGATTTCAGGCTATATTTTCCTCCAAAGGATATATGTTTGGGCCTTTTTGAACACTAGTTCCTACACTGGACTGTGGTTACAAAGTTAAATATTTAATACACTTTGAGGTGAAAAATCCTAATTAGATTAAGTCAGCACAATTGCCACTGATGTCAGTGAAGTCAATATATTATTTCTTTAAAGTATTTCGTTATAAAATAATTGGTTTTATGACTATTACTTTATGTTAGCACATTTATGAATTAAATTAACTGATGTTGATGCAATCCAACTTTCATAGCGTAGAATAATATAATTCCTAATTTGTGTTTTGCTTGGAATCTCATATTAAAATAATTTACTAGATTGTGATATTGTAATTAAATTTATTTTTCCATCTCTCCTAGTTTACAAATAAATGACAAGAATATAATCTATGATTTATTTATGTACATTTAAAGTATTATTAAAAATGACAGACTTTTTAGCATTAAGGTAAAATTAAAAAAAATTAATTAAGAGACATCCTGTAAACTATAATGACTGGACTTTGCTGGGCATCCTTCCCTGTATCTTTTCTACTTTTGGTAGCCACAGCTGAATTCATATCTGAGGGGTCAAGCAATTTTGTTTGAACTACAAGTGTCCATGTGACAGACACATACAACAGCCAGATTGCCAGTTGCATTTAAATATTTTTTCACATTTTGGCAAAAATAAAAGCCAATCCATGCCAAGACACGTGGCAGCTATATGCGTCCCTGTGTCCACTACACATTCCCGTGTCCACTTCTCTAACATCATTGCTGCCCCCAGCTAACCTGTGTTTGATGCATCCCGCGACACTTCATCAGGCCACCATTTCCTTGGACACTGGGACGTTTGTGCCATCCTTATCCACATCCCGGCCAGTTGTGTGGCTTGTCTAAACCGTATTTCAGTGGCAGGCTCCTGTGTGATGTATTCCTCAGTGAAGGCACTGAGCTGCATGACCAGACACACTTGCTGGCAACACAGATGAGAAATGAAATAAAGAGGAGGAAGTTTGGCTCAGACCATCCATTCTGCACAGGCTGAGGCTCAGCACGCAGTGATGTGAAAAGCCCACAAAATCCTGAGACTGTATTTAGGCTTTGCTGCCATACACCAACACACACATCCTTGCTGGACAGTTGCCTATTCATTCACACAAACAGGTTGACCCTGTCCTGCCAGCGCTGGAAGAAGATAATCTCAGCTTGCTGCTTCAATCACAATGTCCTTGAGACAGCTTTCCAAGGTTGTCATGACACAGTGCAGATACTGCAGATCTGTTTGCAGTCTTACAAATTATTTTATACTGCTTTTACAAAGCCAGAAGTGTTCCATTCAGACCAAGGATAAGCAAGAAGCAGGAGGTAGGGATGTATCTTGTGGGTGTTGTTTTAGGAGCACAATATTCCTAAGAAATGATTGCGCATGTGCCTGTACTCCTTCTGCAATGATCACAGAACAGAGATGACCAGGCGTGCTCTGCTCAGGCAGCAAGGGCCCTGGCAATGACACAGACAGTTTTTATTGCAGCACTTACAAGTTTGTGTATGTGATGACTTGTGCCACATCAATACAAAGTAAGAATCACAGAAAAGAAAAGTAGGTCTGGAAAGACCTCTATAGGCAGATCAATTATACCTCTCTTGCTCTTTATGGATGTTTCTAAAGAATCCAATGATGGTGACTCCACAACCTCCTGAGGTAATCCATTTCATCCTGTCACTACCCTTACCTTCATAAACATTTGCTAGCCTGAATCTTTCTTTCTGGAGTTTCATCAAGCAATTTTTTACCTTGCATTTATGCCTAATGAATTTAATAATGCTTTTTCTTCATCCTGTCATTCTGAATTCTATTCTCATCCTCCAGCCTGCCTGACATGCTTCATATCATGTTGTTTGAAAATTTAAGAGATATACTTTTTATTACATCATCCAAGTTATTAAAGCAGATAAATAGATTATTGAACACTAAACAACTCTTGTAAATAATGGCTTAAATGAACTGTAGCTGGAGCTCAGTAGGAAAAGGGTGTATTGGGAAGCTCAGTGTGTGAGATCACATATGGGAAGAGAAAAACAATCAGAAGAGTCATGCCCTTATGGTATTCTCTTTGTATTTGCCAAACACAGAGTTCTTACCTCATTTATTGATTGATCAAAGCATACATGTGCAAAGTATGCATTCCCTAGCTCAGGTATGGTCCTTCCCATATATCACCCGCATACATGCATTGCATGTACTGTTTAGGTTAACTATCATAGTTGTGTGAGTGTAGACAAAAGCATGCTGGGGGAAAACTGGAGGGATCTAGGATCTGGCAGACCAGTTCCCAGAGACAAACTACAGTCTTAGTTTACTGACTTGTCAATGGCCTTGGACTCAGAAGTTCTTCACAGGTGCCTCAGACGTAGATAGTTGAATTTCTAACTCCTTCTACTGTAGAGATGAGGTCTATGCAGTTCAAAAAGAGTCATGATTTACCTGGGAGCTGGTAGACACTTCCCTCCCACAGGTCTCATTCACTGTAAAATCGTTAAATGTGATGTGATGCCCAGGAAAGTCAAATTAGATCCCAAGTCTACAATTTTGTGGACTTTCATTTATTAAACTCCTTGTATCAGTCACATCCTCCTAGGCTATGGCTTTGTATTGCTGTTTAGAAATTTTGCCAGGACAAAGGCTTTGTACTGAAGCATGTTCTCTCTGAATACTCATGGCATGTCTTTGGCACTTCATATAGCTTTTTTCTAGAATCCAGTTATATTGCATGAAGAGCTGCCCCAGAAGTATTTTACCTCTTGCTGCTAGTAGATTTATCTAATGAGACAGTGGCCTCAGCATGGTGTGTGGCAGGTTGGCATTAAAGAGCAAGGATGAAGATACAAGGTCTATTGAAATAGCGTTGCAAGTCTATGCATCGGTCAAGTCAGGGCCAACCCTACAACTTCTACCCTGCCTGTTGAAATGAAGTCAGATTCAATTCCCTGAACCTTTCATACCAGGGATGTCCATGAGTATGTCCGAAGTTTTGAACATGCATATGCAGACTTGTAGAAAGTGAAGCTAACTTGAGAAGTCAGGATTTAAATGCAGTCTCGATATGAAGTTGATGACTCATGCATATCAGAGACATTGCATACGTGAAATAATAATTACCTCCTTTAAACTGGCATGTACTAAAATAAGAACTGTCATTGTTCCAATATATATTATGGAGATAGTTTCTACTAAGAATGGTCTAGCAGTTTTTTTTTTTAAATGTGTTTGATAAATTTTTATTTAATCATTTATTTTGATAGTTTAGATAGTGTATGTTTCCTTTATACTGAGTTGAGACATAGGTTGCCCTTTCAAAAAAATTTTTTTTTTTGAGTTGTACATAAAGTATGGCTCATTTTTAGTATTATAGTGGTAAGGATTTTTTTTTCTTCTTTTTTTTTTTCTTCCCCAAACTTTAACTTTCACCAGAAGGAAAGTCAGAAAACACCACTATGGTTAAATTAATTGGCTGACATACCTTCGAGAAAAGAAAAACAAAACAAAACAAAAAATCCCAAAACAAATCCCACCCTACAAACCCCAATTTTAGAGTGCTTTATTATGAATTCCTTACCCTTCCAGAACATTTTAAAGTATTTTCAATTTAAAGGTTCATTGATGACAGATGACTTCATTAATTATATTTTTTTCCACTCCTTTTTATTTTTTAAAAATGTCCCTGCTGCGAATGCCATTCAAAAACAAAGTGATATATTGTCATCCTTGGAATTTTGGAAGATTAGCACTGTTTACAGAAGATAAAATCAATATTCTTTTTACTTGTCCTGTGCTTGAACTGCCATTTTATACAGCTTTTCAGTTGCTGAACAGCAAAGTCTTAAGCTGTGAGAATACACTCATTCGAACACTGAGGGTATTTGTACAGCATATAATGCCTCTGAGAAATAACTAAGGTAGTGTTATGACATATTTCTGAATACAGTACAATTTCCTCACATTACAAAAATATTGAGACACATGCTTTCATTGTGTGGAAAGTACAGATTAGGTATGTAAGAAAAGATAAGATGAACTTTGGGCTCACCTTTTGAAATGAAGCTTTATGTGATTGAATATCTGCCACGGAGTCAGAGTTACAGTATTTGGCATCCTAGGTGGAAGGGACAGCCAACATTCTCCTTAGTGCTGCTGCTGCCAAAAGATGCTTCCATTAAATTACAATAGCGAGGATAAAAACTGAAGTCAGGATATTTTCAGAACTGGTCATTAACTGCTGTTGTTTGAATGTTGGATGCTCTTCCTTGGACAATAATGAGAGTATTCAGAAACAGAGACACAGAAAGCTAAGAATACACTTTTCTAAATATGAGCTGCAGCAAAAAACAAGTCATGTAAGCCAAAATTAGTAAGGAATATTTAAGATTGAGAAGTTGTATCTCAGATAATTTCATTAAAGCAAAGGAGTAAAAGACTAGTAAAGTCAGCGTGAGCATTATTTATTTACTCTAGAGATGGTTAGATCAAGTCCTAATGCTATATTACTGGGAAGGGAAAAAGAAGGAGAGAGCAACAAGGGAGAAGTGAATTAAAGACTGAAATATGAGATAAAAGAGTTTTGCTGCAAGAAATGCCTATAGATTTAGAACTTAAACCTATGATCATTTATTTTCCAATTTATGGTGCAGGACCTAACACAAGAAGTGCTGTAGAAAAGCATTTTACTGCCTTCTGGGTAATTTGTTTCTCAATTCCAGGATATTTTAGCATCATGAAGCATTAAAACATACATATATAAGTTCTGCAACCTTTTAAAGTTCTCCTATCCCCTGTGGAGAAGTACTGTAAATATCCTTGACAACTGTAATAACTGGACATTGTTAGAGCGATGCTAACAGAGGGGGTTAACAGCTTGTGCGTGTACAAAATACTTGAAGTCAGACAGAGAGCCATTATTATGACCTTGTGCTGACCACATTCTATGAAGTGTTACATGATCAGGGACAGGGAAGTTGCTTAATGAAAGTTATATAGTAGCTAGATGTATCCTTGTCACACTTCATCTAAACTGATGCATTGCAATGGTCCACACTGCTCAGACCTGGCAATTACTGTCCAATTCCAATCTATTCCACACTGCCACTATAATGAAAAATAATTAGGAGCCTGAAAATGAGTTTTCACATGAAATGGTTTCAGTGCTTGGACACAATCGCCTTTGGCAGATGGCTTTGGGTTTGCTTTAATATAATAAAGACAGTTAATCATCTCTAAAGAGTGCACAGAATGAATAAACTTTTAACACTACTTTCTCCTTTGAAACTCTCATATTGATCAAATGTTTAATACTGAAGAGTTCATGTTTCTGTGAATGAGTGTTC
This sequence comes from Haliaeetus leucocephalus, assembly GCF_000737465.1. NCBI lineage: Eukaryota > Metazoa > Chordata > Aves > Accipitriformes > Accipitridae > Haliaeetus > Haliaeetus leucocephalus. Next base: position 337,107 of record NW_010972820.1, on the reverse strand, counting down.
TTAAACAGCTGATACCCAGGAATCTGCACACGTTCTGATACACCCTGGAGAAGAACCAAATTAACCTAGGGGTCAATTTCTTGATATTGGAATTTAGAAACTAATATCAAAGAAAAAAAAAAAGATTACTCTCTTAATGTGCAGATATTTGGAATGTTTTCATGAACTCCGACTAAGAAATTATGCCTTACTTGAATTGCAGGAAATAACGTGACATAACAGTAGTACGGTTATTGATAACTTTCAGAAAACATGTGTGCCTATTGTAGTCAGCACAGAAATTGATAAGAGTGGGAAGGATTTCATCTGCCTTCAGTTATCTACAGCACAGTTGTTAGTCACTTTAGGCTTCCTTTGTAGCCAAGGTAGAGAAATAGTCACATTTATGGTGCAATTGGTATGACCTGTATGAGATGCCTACTTTTGGTTGAGATGAATTATGCCCCAGAAGACATATCAATTTCTCTTCCCTGACTGTAGCCCAGAGTGATTAGCTCAGATGTAGATGTCAATAATGTTTAAAGTTAGATTCAATAAATCTGCCTTGAATAACTGTTTGATTTTCATTAAACTATTTGCTAGGTTTTGTAACAGTTTTGCCGCTTTGCGTTTAGTATACAAGTTAAGAAACATCGAATGATGTCTCATATATATGTTATAAATCATATCACATAACAATCTGAATACAGAAGAAGGGATAAAAGTCTTTCCATTGCACTCAGTGAACTCTGAATTATACACCTAAGCAGTAGTACTAGAAAATAGAGATATTGTTCTCCTGAGAAGCAAAAAAAAAATGGGTAGATCATTCTTTTCATGAAGAACTTAAATAAACAAGATAAAAACATGGTGAAAGTTATATGACATGTTAGCAGTTGAAGATAACAAAGACTACATAGTTGTGTAGTTTTTGATTATTTTTTTTGTGTAGGAGGGATTAGCTAATGGAAAGAGATATGGAAAGAGATGTAGACAGGACCACTAAGGGAAAAAGAATATTAAATGGGCCAGTGTTACAGTTAGTGAATAATGGGGCTGTTGAGATAGAGAACAGATCAAGCAGCAAGAAAACTGAAGGTAGGAAAGCCTACCAAAACTATGGAAAGTATTCCAAATGTCCCAGAGTCCTTATTTTGTCTGCTTCTACTCAATACCTGTATGGTTTCTTTCTACAGTTTTTCTCCCAGGCCACAGGGCAGTGGGAATAAGAAACATGCCATTTTAGTCATAATCTCTGTCAGAGACAATTGTTTTCCCTTGGAAACATCTTGTTACAAAGTCCCCAGTGAGGCCCCTCTTCTTCTCTTTTGCTTCTCTGCAGAAGTCCTTGTCTTTGCTTCTGTAGCAGCTGTTAGTTATAAAAAAAGAAAAAAAAAAAAGGAAAAAAAAAAAAGAGAGTGAGAGACTAATGAACAAATCTATTAATAAAAATCTAGACAGGACTCTGGACTATATTTTATACCTTTCAGTTCACTATTGATTAGGAGTAGAAGAATAAAAATAAATGAATCACATTTTTTTCCACTGGCAAATGTTTGCAATAGGCATCTTGATTATTCTCCCCTCTATATGTTTATAATTTGTTATTATATTCATTAACAATATAATTAATTTTTAAAACACAATTTATTGAGTACATTTAGCAAATTAGTCAACCACTGCTTGGAAGCAATATTTATTTGGCTTTTTTTTCATATTCAATGAGGTAAAAATTCAGTATTATATAACCATGTATGTCACTAGGAAAATAATGTTGTATTCCAGCAGGCTAATTAATACAGAAAAGTAGAAATATTTAATATATAGTTTTAGACAGAAAAGTTTTACAATGAAAAATAATGGGAAACAAATATACTTCTTTTCAGCTGCACTATTAAGCGAAGCTCTAAATCATCCCTTACAGAATTAGCAGTCATCGGTGCTCTAGGTTTTTCATTTGCTTTTACATTATTGCTTTGTTTAGTTGGTCTTGATAACTTTTAACCTCTTTTTAGCTACTTCAGCTTCACCTTTTGACATCTTTTTACCTTCTCGCTACTTCTGTGGATGGCATTATTCTCTGATATAAAGTTAGGGTTTTTTTGCCAAGTGAGATAGGGATTATAAGTAGAAATAATGAATATATCGAATAATTTGATCACATATTTCTGTTTAATTCTAAACCCCATAATTATTTATCAATTAAGCAGATTTATTGGTATTTATTTTGGAGGAATGTTGAATGCAAGTTGTAAGTGGCTTGAAGACTGATGAGTATAATTCACTAACAGTTCAGTTTTAATCTTATTTCTAGT
>NW_010972820.1:283121-334803 GCF_000737465.1 Haliaeetus leucocephalus | reverse complement strand
GTAATGCCTCTGGGATAACATTTTTAAGAAGGAAAAAAAAGTTGGGACAGATGCAAAATGGCAGCCGGAGAGAGGAATGAGAACATGTGAGAGAACCAGCCCTGCGAACCCCCAGGTCAGTGCAGAAGGAGGGCAGGAGGTGCTCCAGGCGCTGGAGCAGAGATTCCCCTGCAGCCTGTGGTGATGAAGAACATGGTGAGGCAGGCTGTCCCCCTGCAGCCCAGGGAGGTCCACGGGGGAGCAGATCTCCACCTGCAGCCCGGGGAGAGAGGACCCCACGCCGGAGCAGGGGGATGCCCGAAGGAGGCTGTGACCCCGTGGGAAGCCCTCACTGGAGCAGGCTCCTGGCAGGACCCATGGCCCCGTGGAGAGAGGAGCCCACGCTGGAGCAGGTTTTCTGGCAGGACTTGTGACCCCATGGGGGACCCACGCTGGAGCAGTGGGCTCCTGAAGGACTGCACGCCTTGGAAAGGACCCACGCTGGAGCAGTTTGTGAAGAACTGCAGCCTGTGGGAAGGACCCACGTTGGAGAAGTTCGTTGAGGACTGTCTCCCGTGGGAGGGACCCCACGCTGGAGCAGGGGAAGAGCGTGAGGAGTCCTGCCCCTGAGGAGGATGAAGCAGCAGAAAATAACGTGTGATGAACTGACCATAAACCGCATTCCCCGTTCCCCTGTGCCACTGGGGGGCTTGGTAGAGAATCCAGGAGTGAAGTTGTGCCCGGGAAGAAGGGAGGGGTGGAGGGAAGATGTTCTGAGATTTGGTTTTATTTCTCATTACCCTACTCTGGTTGATTTGTAATAAATTGAGTTAATTTATCCCAAGCTGAGTCTGTTTTGCCCGTGACGGTAATTGGTGAGTGATCTCTCCTGTCCTTATCTCGACACACAAGCTCTTTGTTATATTGTCTCTCCCCTGTCCGGGTGAGGAGGGGATTGATAGAACAGCTTTGGTGGGCGCCTGGCATCCAGCCAGGGTCAACCCTCCACAATAGTTCATTCAGCTATATTGACTATCAACCCAACTTCACATCATAGAAATTTTTTGTATATCTTTTTTCTATACAGTATGAAGGTATTCATATATCTGACACACTGATCCTTTCACTTTGATGTTTTTTTCTAATTGTGGAGCTTGCTGCTCTCTACAAGATTGTATGGACTTTACTGGCTAATTTAACATATGGCGCAAAAGTTATGATGGAAACTCTGGCTTTTCAGACTTGTAAATTCCTTGCAGTGCTTAAAACTCATGTAAAATATCCATTTAACTTCATTGTCTAAAGAAATTTCTGAAGAAATTTCATTTTCTGCCTTCGTAATCCATGACCTACTTTTACAAAAAAAGAACTCTGAAACCCTCACAATGGAATCTTATCAACGTATATAAATATCTCTGTGTACAGAGGCTACTGCAAATTGTTCTGATAGATGCTGTATTTCCACAAAGGTTATAGTTAACTTTTAGTTTCTGCAATTAGATAAAAAATAGTCTAGAGGACCTGTAGGTACAGCCATTGAAAATTTTACACGTTTCACAATAAACATCCTTGTGTAATCAATTCACTAAGCAGCAGTGCCAGCTTGTGGCACTATGTCCAGCTGGGACAGTGCATCAAAAGTGAGACTCACACAGGAAGAAAAATGCTTGTGAAATCTGCTCCTCATGTACATCAGAAAGGTCATACCTCTTTTTGCTACCAAGTATGGTTCAGATGCTGTTGATACTGTTGATTTTCCTTACCTTTGCTCAAAGAAATAAATAAATTAAAAAATTAGATACATAGATATGTATGTTTGGAGAAAGGGCGGAGAAGATTAAATACAATTATTTTTAAAAGGACATATGATTGTGAGGTGGGAAGAGAATTTAAAATGCAGGTTTTTTCTCTTTTTTTCCATCTTTTTGGACTCATCTCCAGAGGACATTGCCTCACCATGACCCTGGACCACTGCGTGCAAAATAATACAACAAATGTGGTTTTAGGTTCTTTTTTTCTCCAGAAGATTTTCATCCGTATTATCTGCATTGAGGTATATGTTTGAGAAAATGGAAAAGGGAAGGGATAAAAGGGACCTGTCTGAGTAGTGGAGAAAAATCCCTCCAGTCTGTGGTAAAGAACTCTAGAAATTGGACCAATTAGTAAGTCAGAAGTACATAAGGGGGTGGTGGGGGGATGACACACGGGAGCAGAGGTGGATGGAAAACGAGGCTGTCAGATTGAAACAAGTCTTCTTGGTGTTGTTCAACTGAATAATGGAGAGACTGGAGAACAGCAAATTTAAGATAGATAAACTTCAGAGGGCTACTGTTGAGATGATTCAAATAATTTTGTATAGTATGTTGAGCAATAGCCTGTCTGAAGGTACACTATAATACAGTTGGAAGATGGTATTACAGTATTACAGATGGAAGACTTAAGCCAAACACATCTGAAACTACTCTGTTGCTACGTGTGTGAGTTCCTTAGATACAAGTAAAATTGGCCCTATATTTAGAAAACAGAAACAAAGAGATATAGTCAGGCAGTCACACTAACGTCATCAGTACAAAGGCACTTGTGAAAGGTAACCACAAGAGTGCTGTATGAATCCTATGGAAGACAGCACCAATGTACATCCCTGTAAAGTCCATGTCCTAATCAAGACCAATGGACCTCACACAACACTCTGACATCAATGATAATTTTTCCACTACAGGATGCATCTAGTGCTTAAACGTCATCTTCTGTATGACCAATTTCCCTGAAAAGCTGTGTCATTTCAGATGGGACACATCCTGCATGTTATAACTATAGTATAGTAAGTATATACTGTTCACTATATAGGATGGCAGTTTTATATTGGCATGCAAATACCTAGTTAAGAGACACCAGCAGCTTTAAAAGAAAATGTGTAAAACTTTAAGATATGCCAAATATATACATAGGAAATAAAATGTTCCATAAGTTCACTTTCTTTCACCGTATGTATAAATCTCTTTAAATCGTATTGGGTTGCATGCATAACCACTGAGAGAATAATTTATACCTCTGTTTCAGAGGACATGACTTGATTAATTTTATTCTTAAACATCCATGTCAGCTTTAAATATTTTATAATCAATGTATATACGCCTACTTAAGTTTAAATATGGCATGATGCCTCTAGTGTTAGAAACAGAAGTTTATCTGTCTGTCATAATAATACTTCAGCTACTTTGCTACATAGTTAAGCCAAACATAATAAAGCACTAAAAGCACTGTTTTCCATGTCAAACTTTAAATTGTTCACACAGAGCACATGATGGTGGTTAATTTTCCAGTAGAGCTGTACCCCTCTTCAACTACTACTGTCACTGCCAAATGCTATACATGCTTCTTTATTTTATTAATACATTTCCTCTTTAAACTAAATCAGAGAAAAGAGTAGGGAAAATATTTTAGATTGAATTGGGCCAGAACATCCATCACCTTCCCAAAACCTTACCCTATTATTTATGAATTCAGTAATATACGGAGTAAAGCTTATTATGCATCTTTATGCATGCTACATACATTTCCGAATAATGGCAAGGATATTAAAAGTAGCCAAGCCATACATTATATCTTCATCAACAATTTAAATTAAAATGGAAATTCCTTGGATTTTTCCCTCCATCATCATGTCTGGAATTGAAAATTATAGTTACATTTAAAGAAGTCAGACATAAAACTTGCTCATGTTGTCACTTCACAAATAGTTTGCCTATATAACACTTATATAACTCTTACTGGAACATGCAATAATGTGATATAATTGGTAAAAAGTCAAATTCCTTGCTTGCAATCAATTTTAAAATCAAATTTTGAGCAGGCATAATTTTTAAAGCTATAAATCATTTTTGCTTTACACTTACATCTGACTGATGTCTAATTTCAGATTAGAGAAGAAAATATTGAGCATTTGTACTGTTGATTTGGGGGGAAAATAGTGAATTGTTCTGACAAACTAGGTAATTTCATGTTGGAAATGTACTTTTTCTCTCTGTGTTGTTTTTCAACATCTTACTTACCAATGACTAATTATTTCAATTGTTACTTTCACTTTACTATACCTTTTTTTTTATTATTATAGTATATGAAAGCATAGTATACATTTCAAGACATAATTACACATTTTCATTTTATTTACTTTAAGTATTTTTCAGCGGAGTAGGTAAATGTTTTAGATACCTAACCTAGACAGAATTGTTATAGTGCATATTTCTTTCTTGCTATAATACTACTTGCAATCTATTTTACAATGCATGTTTTTATTGGTAAGAACTTGTAGCATGAAGAAAACATTTAGCATGGGATTCACATTATCTAATCTTAGAAGTCTACATTGCTTACATTTCAGGAAGTTGTTCAGACTGTTCTATAGTCAAAGCTATGGAGTTAAGTAGTTTTAGGGTGTTTTCCCTAAAATATGTATCTAGACCAGATTGTGGATATCATCAAATGTCTATCTCCACTAGTTAAGAAGTGTCTAAGCAGCTAGTTAACATTTAGATTTCTATGCGACAGATTCAGATAAATCTATCCGGCCACATAATCTCACCCAGAGTCTTAAATCCCAGATTAAATTTATGAACAGGGGAAGGATCATAACAGATGCAAGTACAATTATATGTATGTGCGTGTGTGTGAGAGTGAAAGTGTTTGTTGTGTGTACAAATCTTAGCTTCTTGTCTATTATTATGCATTCAGTACAGTTTTTAATTGCATGATCACATGCTATTTTTGCATAGGAATCTTCTTCATTCAAGGCACAGATGGGTATGTGGATATTGCTCTCTTAAGGAAAAGTGTTCAATATTTTGTTTTGTTTTCTTGATGCTGAATATGCAGGCCCAAATTCGATTCACTGCCTATTTACTACAAAACCTGTTCAGAAGGCAGAATTGCTCATTTCTTCTCCTGCAGCAGTCCTCACTGCAATAACCATACTATCACAGACATGAAGGAATGCAGACCCGCCTGGACCCACACACCAGTCGTCAGACCCACCCAGCTGGTTCCTGTTTTTCAGCCCCTGTGGTAGCATTAACATCCCCCCGACATGCGCAAGGCGTTGTTACGGCTTTTCTCCCCCTTCCTCCCCTGAGCAGCGTTTTGCCGGTGCGCTCTGCGCGGTCACAGAGCACGAGTAACCGCGGCACCCGCGTGCTGGTGGGGCAGGACCTGCTGGAGCCACCCTGGGCTTAGTTCAGAGAAGCCTTGTAGGTGATACGCTCGCCAGATGCCACTGCCCACCATGTGGCGTGAACAGTCCCCATCTCACGTCCTCGGTACCAGAAGCATCTCCCGAGCTATGACAAACCATGAAGCTGCCTCAGCACCACAGGCAAAGGTCCCTAATGCGTGGATGCATTGGCACAGTACTCTTTAGTGAATTGAGGCAAAGAGAGGAAGGAGAGGAATAGTGTATTCAATGATGGAGTAAATCAGATGAGGTGTTTGGGATTTGTTTTTCAGAATATGTGGAGTATTTCAAAATATCATACAGCTTCCAGGGGCTTATAAATTCATCCACATGATGAGATGAGGACTAGATAACCAGTAGCCACCCGCAAGAAGTTCAGCTTAAATAAATTGCTTATAATTACATAAAGACAATGTAAAGTCAGGGTGCAGATATTCTGACTTGATTTTGGAGCTTCATGGTGTTTTGAGGGGACGGGAGAGGAGGATGGGGTTTCTGTACAATTTCCATTTAGAAAAAAAGGCAAACTGGAAGAGCAGAAAGCTTGTCATGCAGTATTATCTGACAGCTTGGCTGGAAGCTTTGGGTGGACGTCACAGACCTCTGATACTCCATATAATGGAGTAAGTGATAGCAGCAGGTGGGAATAGTTGCCTGTGTTGATGCCAGCACTGCAGGAGTCTGTGACACTTTGCCAAACATATTTCATAGATGTTTGCTGAAAATAAGGCAATGCTAAGATTTTCAACTTAGGATGCCATTCCAGACTGTTCCTGAGAATTTACTTCTGCAAGAATATATTATCTTACCATGTGTCTCAAAGATTTAACGCTTTCTTCTCCAGCTCTACCAGCCTGTCAGGGTTGCAGTGCCATTTCATTTCCACAGTAGCTCCTGATTTAGTTACAGTCTTCTCTTTATGTACTTCCAGACCCCACCTTTTTGGTTTTTTTGATGTACATGCAATACTTTCAAGCTCCTTTCTACAACTTTAATTTCCTCCCTATACTACCAGCCTCAGCTGTCTTATTCAGCCATTATCATTTTCACTTTGAAAATTAAGCCCTTTCCTAACTTTTTCCCTTAGCCAGCTGCAGTTCTTTACTCACAAACTCTTAATCCCTTTGGTTTCTCCATCTTTCACCCATTTTCATCTTTTTTTTCACTCTCAGTCTACCTGCTTAGTTCCGGCCTTCGTGCTGGTATCCCTGTTTCCTCACATCACCTGATGGTTCAACCCTGATTTCCTTCCATTGCTTCCCATGTCAGGCTTTTTGCCTAGTAAGCCAGGCTGGGATTCAGCCGATGCCAAGAAGGACTCAGTTTAGGACAAACTTCTTCAGGGACTAGCAGAATATTTTAGGGACATTCAGGCACATCTAAATATCTATTTACATGTAATTGAACTGAGCCCCATGACGAACCTTAGGATAAAATGCATTACTTTCTCTTCTGCATTGACTTTATTGACTAGATCTCTGTTTCTTATAGTAGTCTTCTAGATAGAGGGTCATCCTTGGATGTCCTGGGGGTGTCAGGGTATCAAGCCCTAGGGATTTTGCCAATCTAGAAAGCCACTGCTCTACTGTATATCTTATGGCATGTCCAATAACCTTTAGTGGTTACCCAGAGGTATCTGACATAGTTCTGGATGCCATTTACATTGCTGAATACTACTGCTGAACTTAGGAGTTGACTTCTACCCTCCCCGCCTCTCCTAGCCATGGGCTCAGTCCTTGTTCAGTGCAAGCAACTAAACTTTTAACTAAGTTCCAAGCTACTGAAAACAGGATACTGCATGTATTATGCTACAGTCTGCTAGATAGTTAATAAAATTTGGTCTACTGGTCTGGTTGAGATGGAGTATGTGAGCTCTAAGTCTGTTAGGACTCAATCTCATTCATTTTATGAGATAGGTACCTCTTTGCTACAGGAAGTTTATTCACCTCAACACAGTATGAAGAAACAAACCCAGGCATTTTCCTCACTTGCAGTTGTCAAGCCTGATATTCCCATGATTCTGTTCTGAACTAAGCCCTGTCTTTTGGCTCCTGACTATGGCAAAACTGCTTCTTTAGCTGTCTGCTGGCTTTATCAACTGACATTTTTCCTTTCAAGCATGCATAGCATGATGAAGAATAACCTGCATTTCCTACCAGTCCTACAGAAACTTCACAAAGCACCTTGCTTACGCCTGCAACATATTTCTTCAGTTATCTCCTTCCTTAAAGAGGTGGGTTTTTTGTTTTTTTGTTGTTGTTGCTGGGTTCCCCCCCCCTTTTAACAGAAAAACGACTCAAACCCCTTTTGTTCTTACCTGCACTGTGATTGCCTATTAAAGAAGCCTTCTGATGGCCATCAGTGATACCTCTCATGAAAAGTGGCATACACCTCCAAGAAAAAAATCTACATTCAGATACCAAGTTATACAGTGCCTTTATTCAGCATAGTATTTAAGCAAATATACTGAAGTGTTGAAAGATTTATCTTCTGCTTAACTGCTTTCCTAAATTTTAGTCTAAGCTGGTTAATATGTCTTAAGAATTATATGGTTAATGGATTAGATCTCTTACTATGATTATAATAGGGTTTGTGGGTTTCTTCCTACAAAGAGCTGAGTTACTTGGCCCAAACCAATGAAATAGAAAAATGCTGGAACTGTCATATTAAAATCATAAGAATAGTCACATATTCAGAGTGCAATTGTCTAGAAGAATTGAATTTATCATACATGGAAGACTTCCATAAAAAAAAGTAATCCCAAACTTTGCCAAAAATATGAAGAAAAAAGGAATTGAGTTTAGCTTTTTCTCAAACGTCTGCCATCTAAGGCTGAGATGGAACCAATTTGTCTTTCAAGGAACAACATAGATAGGTATGTTAACTAAAAAGAATATCTTTTTCTTACAAAGACTTCCACTGTATCAATAAGTGAAAGTCAGAAAATTCAGTATTTTTTTTCCTGGAAATATATGGGAGATCTATTTTAAAATTATACATCTATTAAGGGGTTTGTTGAACTGACTCAGAATGTTCAGCACCTTGTAAGATCAAGCTATGAATTATGCCAATGTCAATCTTTAAAAATACTTTTAGGTTATAAACACAAAATGTGGTGGGTTTTTTTTGTTTTTTTTTAATACATCTCAGACAGGACTTGATTCCAGCTGAATGCTATCAAGATCTTTTCTAGACCGTATGTTTTAGTCTCAGTGAATGTCCATCAAATGGACATGTTGGTCTACGCATCAAAGCTATTCGCTCTGACGATCAGACTATTGGGTATTTTCTCATTGTAGTAGCTTATTCTGCCGGAATTGTTCAACATGGTGTACACTTACTAAATGCTCATTGGAACAGCACATTGAGCCTGGATTATTTGAATCATAGCTGAGAGCCTTGGTTACTAGTTTGTTGTCAATCTCACTCTTTTACATTTAATGGATATCTAACTATGTATTTGCAGAGCAACAGCATAGCCTAGTGGTTAGGCTTCTGGAGAAGGCAAGGACCCACGTTCAACTATATGACCCAAATCTGGCAGAGGAGGGAAAGCAGGTTGTGGTCACATAAGTTGGAGCTGAAAAACTCCTGTCAAGAAAAGTTTTATCATCACTGAAAAAAGTTGGGTTTGGGTGGTTTTCTCCCCCCCCCCCCCCCTTTTTGTTCCATCAGTGTTTCTGACCAAATAAATAAGTGAATTTCTGACCAGATTTCTGGTTGAACTAATGTAGCATATGGTGTCCACTGGTTTTGGTTTTTGTTTTGGTTTTTTTTTGTTTTGGTTTTTTTTTTCAGCCTTTTCCTTTCATACAGGCCCTTTAAGGCCTTATTTTAAAAGAACACATTAAGAACAGAGATTTCGTCCAAAAAGTAAAACAAATGGAGGCTGACGGAGCTGATGTGTGGAATGTTTCCACATGTCAAAAAGAAACTGGCCCATTTCTTTCTCTGAGTTTGCCCTTCTGTCTTCATAGACCATAAACTTTTTCCTAGCTTTCGAACAAAGTGCTCAGTCAAGCTTTAGAATGATAGATATATGGGTCCTGTGGTTAAGTCTATGGTTCCATTTCACATCACAAATTTCTGGAATTCCTTAAAAATAAATTTTAAGTTGCTAGTGCTGACAATGTGTTCTAGGATAACAGTATGTCAGAGGTATGAGAAGATATCATAGATGATTTACAAAATATTTCTGGCTAGTCAAATAAACCATTAGTCATAACAAGATATATTTGGCCCTGGGAAGTCCTGGGGAATCCAGCTGCATGCCTTGCCAGCAGTTGCCTCTTGCCTTATGTTATATATACCTATAATTATATTGCACGCTCTTTAGCACTTCCAGTGAAACTTACCGCTTCAAATGACAAACATGTGACAGATTAGTAAGTATATTTATATGACAGCATGTACAATTAAGTTCCTTAATTCAACACATGGCAGTTCTAAAACAATTTAGTGCACAGCACTTTTGACCGTGGTCAATATATTTCAGTCTTTTGATGCAACTGTAGCAGCTAACAAAAAGACAAAATCTCTTTCTATTCTCCTCTAAAAATTCCTTTATTTATAAAACTGGAGTCATTTGTGGAAATAATTCAGTTTTGATAGAAAATATCTAAAATACTACCTGTAAAAGTTCAGATAAACTGATGGATCATTCCCATTATCTGTGAATGCTCTAGCCACTAAGTTGCTCAATATCCTGGGACATCTTAATTCCTGCTTTTATTTCTATTAATTTTTAATTCAAAATCTTTACATAGCATATTGAAAGAAAATATTGAAATGCACTTTTTTCTCATTTTTAGAGCAGTTAAACATTGTTTTCTGGCCAGCCTATCAGCCGTTTTCACTGACACAGTTAAATCTAAGACCAAGGCCATAAGTTCAAAAAATTCTTGCTAGCAAATATACTTGTATAGCTTTAGGTTTTCAGGTCACATACCAAATGAACCCTCTGGATATCACTCACATTCCTGAAGTTACAGAGTTAGTTTTATTTCTTCAGCTCTGTTGCATATTCAAATATGTACCCTACAACTGTAAACTCTTCAGCAGCATTTGTCATGACAAATGTCTCAGTAATGAGGTTTAATCTCCAGGTTTAGTCTCTCTGCTTCTAGCTGTTTTGGTATAAGCAACAGATGATACATATATTTCCTATAGGGCTAAAGAATAAGTTTTTGGGGTATTTTTGTTTGTTTGGTTGGGTTTTGTTTGTTTGTTTGAATAGTCTTCTCTATTACCTTAAAAATACTCTCTTGCAAGCTTATGGTAAGTGACTCCCTGAGGACTTACTGCATGGAGCCATGTGTCCCATAAACACAACTGTTCTGTGTCACTCCAGCATAACTCCTAGTGCTGGATAAAATACACTTTCAATATCATTGCCAAGCTGAAGAATACTTGCACTTTTTTGGGCATAAATTACATTTGTAGGTATATGCACATAGAACCATACTTGAAATAGCTTTAATAATAGAAAACAGAAGAGAAAGAAAAAAAAAAAAGGCAGCAAGAGGGTGCTTAATAATTTTCTAGAAAAAAGATGAAAAAGGATATTAGAGGGAGTCCTATTTCTTGTTCATTCTTTTCAGCTTACAAAACTAATTTACTCCAAAAAGCATTAGCTCATTGAGGTGTGAATGCTCTCCTATTTTTGTGTGTCAATGTCAAGTTTGTGTTATAGAGAACATGCAAAGACTTTTGTACAGGATCTTACAGGATCGTTGTGAAATTAACTGGCAAGCTACCTGAAGTTACATCCCATCTCTGGAACAATTTTATATAAAGCACCCGTGAGTGTGAGATCATCTATAATTAAGTTTATCCAAATTAATAGCTTTCATTTTATGACTGTTTAGCTGTCTTCATTGGAAATCAAGGAACTGATTCCAACATGTCAAAAATTCCTGAATTTCCTATTAGTGTCAGGCATTTGCGAGGGGTAGAATACAGAAAACAAAAATGCAACAACAGAAACACTCATCTCAAAGCTAAACTGGAGGAAAGTTGTGCATCTTTAAATTCAGAGTTTATAGTAACACAGATTTTGCATTTCTGCTATAATGTTGAAAATCTTTATATATAATATAGCAGTATGAGAAGTTAAAACTTCTCATGTGCTATGAGAAGCAATATACTGCTGATTATTTCTGTTTCCCTCTTACTAACAGAAATATTGTGTTTCATAGCAACTTTTGAATTAATTATGCCAGCATACAAGAAAGTCTATTAATTTTAGCATCACTTCACAGATTATAAACCCCCTAGATTTTGTGAAATTTCAGAAGACAGTCTTTGCTCTTTCTAATCATAATTTCTGTGAGGTTTCATCTTCCCAGCTCAGTGAAAAAGGAAATTGGCATACAAAAAAGCTCATTCAGGAGGGCTGAAACATAATAAGAAATGGAGAGCAACAAAAGAGACATACCTGTTTCTGCTAATGCTATATGTCTTGCTTTAACAAGCTCTTCATGTTCTTCAACTTCAGACAAACCTCCCAGAGAGGTATATTATTGCTGGTTTTTCTTATTATTACCTGGTCTTGCAAGACAACTCCCTAAAGTCTCCAGGGCATCACTTCTGAGTATAAAAGTTCTTGCTGCCATTTATTGTCACTGTGAATTCAGTGAGATTTTGTTTTCCCTTTCCTTTATGTTGAATTATATGTTAAAATATTAAACACTATTACTGAGATAATGTGAAACAAGAATACAGTCTGGGTGCAAATTTGCATTGTTTGATCCCAAATCTAGAAAGAAGTGAACGTCACCTCCTTACAAAGCTTGTCCTTGTAATCAGACAACATAAATTTTGTCTCGCTGGTCATAGTGTGACTTCACTGAACTACTGGCAATATACACTTAGGCTTGGATACTCAGTGGGAATTAGATATCCAAATGCCTTTGAATATTTGACCCACAGTTATTTGTGTATTGTTTAGACAACTGAAGCATAACTAAAGATATCGCAAGGGTCTATTGACATGCCTTCTGGAAAATAATGCTTATTTGAAAAGGTGAGAATAATGTATTATAATCATGCCCTTGAAAATGTCTGGACATCTTTACATTGGAAATACTGAACTAAAGAATTTCTTATTTGAAACTAGGTAAAATCTCACTCAGAAAACTTCAATCAACGTACCCAGAAAATGGCTGTGGGCCTTCAGGATCTGAAATTTAATTGAGTTGTAAAATGAAAAGTCTGAATTTAAAAAATCCTCTATATTCTCAAAAGCTCTGCATCTTTACCTTTGTGGTTTTATTTATTCTTTTTTAGGAGAAAATAACATGTACTGCAACTATCAGTTGACTGTTCTGAAACAGATTTATCAATAGGGAGCTGTTTGATAAAACCAGAAGGAATAAAGTCCATTGTGGATATTTGCACTGATCCTCAGAATACACAGAATCAAGCAGTAAGGTAGTGAGAGAAGGTATTTCAGTGTTGGTGATGAGGTAAAACTGTTGGATGCCTTTCAAATTATTATGCCAGTCCAAATATTTTTTGCATAATGAGAACATCTTTCATGTGTCAGAACAGGTTTTGATTATAACTAAATAAGTGAAAGCAGGGATATGTTGATAAGGTCACCTTTAATGTAAAGTTTGGTCTGAGTTTGTCTGAAGTATTTAATAGAACAGGGAAACAAGCTGATGAAGTGAGGCATTCAGAGAAAGAAATATTGTAGAACACCATATTTTGGAGGAAAAAATAAATATCCCTTTCCTTAAAAAATAATCTAAAAAATCACCTATATTGAGAAAAGAAAACAGTTACAGTAAAAAGACAAAATGTTAATAATGAAACAGAAATTTTGTATTTACCATTATAAATGATTTCTTCAGGCTCAAGTTATTAAATTAATGGTATTTTTTATTATGTTTTTTACAGTAGACATGAAAAACCTTGCTCTAAATATGTTTGAATAGTCTCTGTTTGGTTGCAGCTGAGTCTTCATGAAAGCTATCATTTTATATGTCCAGAACAAACAAAAGAAAGAATTGATTTGAATAGCAGATTATTATCCACAGAACTTACTGTCAAAGGATGCTGGGGGGGGGTATAGGCTTATTTTATATATTTTTATATATTATAAGTATATTGTTTCTATATAGTCTCACCCAGTAAGACTCGTACATTTCTTGTAAATATTTCACAGTCACTCAATAGCCAAATAATTTGATATCTATCCCCTAAGATAAACTTAGGGGACATAAACTATTTTAGTAAGGGCTACTTGAACAACTAAGAGGGTTTAATACACCACTGCAGTAATATCAATATCTATTCCAAAGCTTCATGGAATGATTTTCTAGATTTTTCATTCCGGAGATGCCCTTTGGATGAGGACTTGGATGCCACCTATATTGGACAGTTTTTCAATCTCTCCTTCTTACCACAAGGTGAAAACATGTTTTCTGAAGAATAGTGTGACTGTATCTAAACCCTTGTCTTCTGTTTTTCCTGGTTATGTCATTTGCTCTAGAAAAAATATTGACTTTTCTTATAGGCAATATTTGGTTGTAGCCTGTCTTGGGTATAACAATACTACACCAGGTGAACTGGAAGTTTTGTTGTAACTGAAGGAAAGTGAAGGGTGCTGATGTTATATGCATTATGACACATATGTATAACAAGCTCTCGCAAAGCAGGAGCTGTCATTTTCCTCTGTATTTGTACAGTGTCTGGATGTTGGGTTTCTCAGTGGTATTACAACACACTTTTTTATAAATAACAGCAACAACCATGAAGACATGCTGCTAGGACTTACTGATAAACTTTGAACAAGTGCTATAAATTTGTCTTTTTATGATCATGAGAAACTTTGAAAATAAACCAGTGAAAGCATTGAAGGTCAAAACTGAGTTGTAATAGCAGTGCAGTGTAGGAAAGGCTGTTTCAGAAAATATATATTAAGCTTACAGTGCTAACAATAATAGCCGAGCCTTTAATAATGCAGTACAAATGTTTTAGCATCATAGAATCACAGAATGGTTTGGGTTGGAAGGGACATTTAAAGGTCATTTAGTGCGACCCTCTGCAGTGAGCAGGGACATCTTCAACAAGATCACGCTGCTCAGAGCCCTGTCCAACCTGACCTTAAATGTTTCCATAGATGGGGCACCTACCACCTCTCTGGGCAACCTGTCCCAGTGTTTCACCATCCACATTATAAAAAACTTCTTCCTTGTATCTATTCTGAATCTACGCTCTTTTAGTTTAAAACCATTATCCCTTGTCCTATCGCAACAAGCCCTGCTAAAAAATCTGTCCCCATCTTTCTTATAACCCCCCTTTAGGTACTGGAAAGCTGCAATAAGGTCTCCCTGCAGCCTTCTCTTCTCCAGGCTGAACAACCCTAATTTTCTCAGCCTTTCTTCACAGGAGAGGTGTTCCATCCCTCTGATGTTCATTTTTGTGGCCCTCCTCTGCACCACTCCAAGAGGTCCATGTCTTTCCTGTACTGAGGGTTCCAGAGCTGAACGCAGTACTCCAGGTGGGGTTTCACCAGAGAGGAGCAGAGGGGCAGAATCACCTCCCTTGACCTTCTGGTCACGCTTCTTTTGCAGGATGTAGCCCAGGATACAGTTCGCTTTCTGGGCTGGAAATGCACATTGTTGGCTTATGTCCAGCTTTTCATCCACCAGTACCCCCAAATCCTTCTCCTCAGGGCTGCTCTCAATCCCTTCATCCCCCAGCCTGTATTGATACTGGGGGTTGCCCCAACCCAGGTGCAGGTCCCTGCACTTGGCCTTGAGGTTCATGAGGTTCACATGGGCCCAATTCTTGAGCTTGTACAGGTTCCTCTGAATGGCATTCCTTCCATCAGGTGTGTCAGCCACACCACTCTGCTTGGTGTCATTGGCAAACTTGCTGAGGGTGCACTCAATCCCATTGTTGCAACTAGAAATTCTATTTCTATATGTTCTCTCAGTAATAGAGAAGTTGTCTTAGAAAGTCAGATTGTTGTTCTGTGTGATGGTCAACATGTTAGGTCCCAGAAGAAGTCCTAAGCTTCGTAGGTATGGCATATTGTGTTAGATTAATTTATAGATTAGTAATCCTCTCCCCATCAAAAGGCTGTGATTTATACTCAGTTGCATGAGGGCATGTATGCAAGTGCTGTCTACTCTATACAGATATTTACCCATTAATGCACATCACCTGTCACATATACGTGACATATTTGTCATCTTCTCTATGGTATGTGTTCCATATAGATGCACCTACAAACATATTTTATATGTAGTAAACATTGTTATAAAGATCTTTGAGTTCATGTTGATCAAAAATTGAGTGACTTCATTAACATGGTGTGGTGGGTTGACCATGGCTGGACGCCAGGTGCCCAACAGAGCCATTCTATCACTCCCCTCCTCAGCTGGACAGGGGAGAGAAAATATTACAAAGGGCTCGTGAGTTGAGATAAAGACAGGAGAGAACACTCACCAAGTACTGTCATGGGCAAAACAGACTCAACTTGGGGAAAATAAACTCAATTGATTACCAATCAACCACAGTAGGGTAATAAGAAATAAAACCAAATCCCAAAACCCCTTCCCCCCCCCCCCTTCTTCCCAGGCACAGCTTCACTCCCGGATTCTCTACCTACCTGCCCCCAGCAGCACAGGGGGACAGGGAATGGGGTTTACAGTCAGTTCATCACACGTTGTCTCTGCCGCTTCATCTTCCTCAGGGACAGGACTCATCACACTCTTCCCCTTCTCCAGCGTAGTGTCCCTCCCACAGGACACAGTCCTCCACAAATTTCTCCAACGTGGGTCCTTCCCACAGGCTGCAGTTCTTCATGACCTGCTCCAGTGTGGGTCCCTACCATGGGCTGCCGTCCTTCAGGCACAGACTGCTCCAGTGTGGGTCCCCCATGGGGTCACAAGTCCTGCCAGCAAACCTGCTCCAGCGTGGGCTCCTCTCTCCATGGGGCCACAGGTCCTGGCAGGAGCCTGCTCCAGCGTGGGCTTCCCACAGGGTCACAGCCTCCTTCGGGCATCCCCCTGCTCCGGCATGGGGTCCTCTCTCTCCAGGCTGCAGGTGATCTGCTCCCCTGTGGACCTCCCTGGGCTGCAGGGGGACAGCCTGCCTCACCATGGTCTTCCCCACGGGCTGCAGGGGAATCTCTGCTCCGGCGCCTGGAGCACCTCCTCCTCCTCCTTCTGCACTGACCTGGGGGGCTGCAGGGCTGGTGCTCTCACATCTTCTCACTCCTCTCTCCAGCTGCATTTTCTGTGCCTCCCACAACTTTTTTTCTTTCTTAAATCTGTTCTCCCAGGGGCACTACCATTGTCGCTGATAGGTTCGGCCTTGGCCAGCGGTGGGTCCGTCTTGGAGCCGGCTGGCATTGGCTCTGTTGGACATGGGGGAAGCTTCCAGCAGCTTCTCACAGAAGCCACCCCTGTAGCCCCCCCGCTACCAAAACCTTGCCACACAAACCCAATACACATGGTTTTAAATTAGTAAATCCTGGTGATAGCCTGGTAGGCTATATTGTCCCAGGCCTAGGATCAGAGAAACGGTCAGACACTTTTCTTCTTCTTCTGAGGTGTATTCATGTGTTTCTGGAACATAAAAAGCATGATTCGCATGCTTTACCACAAAACTTGGATGTCCTCTTTTAGTCCAGTTCCAAAACTCTTCCAAGAACTTCAGTTTTCCTGCTAATTTTATGTTTAAGTTACATTTTGGATGGAAAAACCTGAAAGAATGTTCCAGCACTGAACTTTGTACCTCAACATTAAATAATTAAATGACAATGTTAGGTATATAAATATTAAGGTTGTTTGAAAGCTAGGGGGCAAATAAAAAACCTCCAGCCTTACTGTGTTATTGAAGGGCATGAACTTTAAGCCACTCTGAGTCCTGATTCATAAGTGTAAAACACATGGCACTGGCAATACTGGAGATCCTGCTTAACTAGGCGGAGGTCAGGGAGTTGCTTTGTTTTGTTTTAATCTTTTTTACTGCAAAGCCACATAGCCTAATTATTAAGATACATTATGATGCCCAGCTGAACAAAGAATGCATTAGTGTACAGCAGGTCTTTAGAATATGACTTCATTATGGTTTTCCTAAAGGTTCAGTTCACATGATCTACAGCACCTCTTAACCAACACCTCCAGCTGGCCTAGGAAAAATATGAGGTAAGGGGAGTGTTGCACATACAGCAATTTTCCATTTTTGTTTCCACAAATATTGAAGATTATTTATTTATTAAACACACTTCCTCTGAATTTAGCAGTCTTTCTCCCCTGCCTTCATTTCCAGGGTATCTGTGTGTATATACCTATGGGTGTCCCTCTATATGTGTATATGTACATTATGCACATATATAAACTATACATAGATGGTTGATACTATCACAGCTAGAAATTGAAACATCTAAGGGACTTAATTCTGTCTTTAATCATTTACTTACAGTTCTGTGGAAGACAGTGTTTGGCAAAACATCAGTTGTTCTGCTTGGGGTTTTTTGTTTTAATGAAAGTAATTATGATTATAACAAATTAAACATTGTAATTTTTTGTATGTTTCTCCTTCAACTACCAGTCAAATATTTGAACAGGTCTGGTTTTCATTCTAGAAAGCAAAAAAATGTGTGCTTCCCCCTGCCCCTGCCCCTGCTTCCTAAATCTGGATGACTAATGTGAATAACAGGACCAAATAAAAGTCATCTGCTGAGAGAAATTATCTTAAAAACTGGAAATGAAAAAATGGCAGAAATACAACAGAAAATTCATCAGTACACAGTGGATAAGACAAAAGTACAGTTCTATTGCTATTAATACTGTGTCTTGATACCAATGTTGGGGATTAATGGTATATATTAATTAAAAATTATTAAGTCTGATAGTCTTGTGAGTACAGATGAGAGAAATGTTGAAGTAAAATCCTTCAGTAATCCCAAGTCTTTCAGGCTACTTTGTGAGGCTCCTAGTTACTCCAATATAAAATCTGAAACATTTTTACGTTCACACCATTCCTGCTAAGTATCGGCAGCATTTGCCATTATTACTTGAACTGTGTACAAGTAATCCACTGCTAACTGTAACTGGTTGCTAAACATGCTTCCCCAGGAAAGGCAGTCACCAGGAAAAAGCTAGTCAGTTCACACAGTTTAGGCCAGAATCAGAATCGAAGCACTTTATTAATTTGTTAATGACATGTAATTAACCCACAGTGAACTATACATTCAGGATCAATGTTGGTAATATAACAGATAAATCATGATACCGGACACTTATAGAGCATTAATAAACAGCTACCCATTTCCCAGCCCCAGTCACCGGTCCCAGAGGGACACCCCCAGCACCCCCCAGTCCCCAGGTCCCCCCCCACTGCCCCTGGCCCATGGGTCACCAGCCCCCCCGCCCGGTGGGGGTGACACATGGTGTGGGGCCCCGTGGCCGCCCAGACCCCACAAAGAACTTTATGTTACAGCTGTGAACAGGGAAAACATTCCTCTGAGGAAAAAATAGAATCAATTTCATACCGACGTCATTTGGTTTTGTTCAACTTGTGTCATTCTGTTCATTTCACCTTGTAAAAAAATGTACTTTTGGATTCAAGAAAGTCACCTGGGTGAAGAGTAGGTAGGGAGGTGTTTAAAAGAGGCAGAGGATGTGACTTAGAGGGAGGGCAGTAGGCAATTTAGGGCATTTTAAGATTTTGTTGCTTAAATACAAG
Source organism: Haliaeetus leucocephalus (assembly GCF_000737465.1). Classification (NCBI taxonomy): domain Eukaryota; kingdom Metazoa; phylum Chordata; class Aves; order Accipitriformes; family Accipitridae; genus Haliaeetus; species Haliaeetus leucocephalus. Next base: position 315,887 of record NW_010972820.1, on the reverse strand, counting down.
ATAGTTACCTTGAAATTCCCAACAGTTAAAGACATATGTGGTCACTTCAGCAGGCAAACTGACCTAGTTCCTTCTAGATATTTTAGGCAGTTTGGTTAGGACAGGATGGATTGTAGGTGAGTATGTCTGTCCAACGTACTTGAAAGGAACTTAAATTATTGTGGGCTTGCACAACAGTTTTAGACCTCTCTAAAGTTATATGACGCTTAAAAACTACCCATGCAGTCTTTACTCCTTATGAGCAGACGTCAAAGCAGAAGTCCTTGAAATGTCTGCATCACAGCACAGTTTCCCATTGAATCCTAGAAAATGCTTCCAGCAGAATACAAAGTACAATTCTATCTCTATACATATCCTTATCCAATGAAATAGCAATGAAAATGAGCTTCCAACTACCAGCAAATTCCTCTACACCTTGTTCTAGTTGTGGTGGATTTTTAATCCTTATCAAAACAAGGGTATTCAGTGAATCAGGTTAAAAAGAAGAAAAAAAGTGATTGTGATTATGAACCATTTCTGTACTGCAGTTTGTACAGTGTCTGGCATAATAGGATCCTGGTCCATTATCCACAAACTAAAAAATCATTATTGTTCTGGCCTGACAGTGTAACACATTGGCATAATTTGTGAAGAAACCCACCTTGAAAATGGCATGGAAGGGTTGATTATGGAAAAGTGACCATCACTGTATTTTAGTTCTCATCCCCACAGGGTGGCTGTGAGGCAGACGACAGCACCTTAGCAGCACAAAACTGAAGGAAAAGAGGTCTGTCTAGCACTGGGTCCACTGGGGACAGGAATTACCAGGGGAATTATTATAAGGAGATTGGTGAAACTGATAGTTCCACCCTCAATCAGATTCTCTGTTTGGTTCTGTCTTTTCATTCAATATCCATCTTAGTCCTTTATAAAAATGTACTTGTGCAAATTTCGATAAGCACCACTTGCATTTAAATAATAACGAACAGTTGCATCTCATTGGTTTCAGTTTGTTCACACAGGCAGAAACTTATTTTCTTAAAATCACTGTATACTTAAAGTAAAGTGAGCAACTGATTTTAAGAGAGGGAGGGAAAGAGAAAGACTATTTCTTTCACAGATGACACAAAAGACTTCTGCTGTAGGGACAGATTACTCTCTGGAGTAAATTGTCCCCTGGCAGAGTTGGCCTCTGCCTCTACACTTGTTATTCCTTACCACTGTTTGCCAAACCTGTTCATAAAAATCTCTAATAATGGGTAATCCAGAACCTTCCCAGGTAATCACTTTCAGAGATTACTTTTTATTTTTGGCAATATTTTTTAATTTTTTGTGGTGTCTAAACTAAATCACTTTAACTGCAATTTAATCCCATTATTTCTAGTCTTATTCCCAACTGAGATGTGGAGAACAGAGTTTTCCATTCTTCTTTTTCTTGTTTGCAGTAATATTTTGCATATTTGAAGACTATTGTTACATTTTCCTTCTGTATACTCTTCTTCAGACAAAACAGTAACAGTTCTTCCTGTCTCTCCTCATAATCAAGACTTTTAGATTGTTGATCTTACTTGTTATTTACTCTGGATTTCCTCCAGCTGGGCCATAGCTTTCTTGAAACATGGTGCCCTAAACAAATTTTGACTTCTCCAGTTGAAGGTGTTGCCTACACACTTTTAGCCAGCCTTTCAATTGCTTTTAATGAAGAACAGTTCAACTGGATTTAGAAGAAAAGAAATGTGACTGGTTTTTGTTTATTTGGCTGTTATTATTCTTTTTCTGACAAGGGATCTCATGAGATAATGGCTGTGATGTCAGAAATCGTTAAGACTGATGTTACATATCCTGTAAAAAATACATCAGCCATTCTCATGTCTGTATGACTCTGAAAATGATCAGGTCCGCTATATCACAACTTATTTCAAAGCTTTCTGCTCATTGATGGCAATGAGCTGATGGCAAGGGAAACTTATTCATTAAGAATTTATTTAATGAGGAAAAGACACTGTGAGTAATTCTCATTTACCTTAGCGACCTGGCACTGTAGTCACTGGGATCAGGCACTTGGTCAATGCCAGCTGTCTAACTTAATTTTCTACGGACCATGGTTTCTCACATTTGTGCATCTGTAAACTTTCCAGCAGCTTCTTTGTGCCAATGAAGAGCAGAAGACTTGCTCTGCTTCACTGATATTTCCAGATATTCTTGCTGCTGTATGTACGCTTGCTGCACTTCTTTCCTACAACTTGGGTCAGAATTTAATATACCAGGTCTTGAAAGCTGACTGGGGATAAGTTAGATTCCAAATATCTGTGATGACTTTTAAACTGAGGATTAATGTTATTTAAATGGCTCTTCTTAATGACCTTGGATTCTTATAACATTTTTTATGCTAAATATAGAATTGCCTCAGGATGTAATAGTACTTATTTCAGACTCTATTTGCAGAGATTGGAAAAGAGCTTTGTATTGGTGATTATTGCATATACTATTTGGAAAGAATATTTATTATTATAATACTTGAAAGCTGATTTGATAAGTAACAATGGGAAAATTGTTGTATTCCTAACGGACTACCATACTTGGAGTTCCTACAATTTCAGCAAAATTTCTGAGGCACAGGCTTATCTCTTTCCATTAGCTGAAACTAGAGCAGAGCAAATGATAAAAAAATAGCCATGAATGCCTGCTCAAAATTGTAAATAAAATTCTTTTCTTCTTCAGTCATAACTTTCTGTATTCTCTTTTCTGAGTATTATCATACAAGGGTTTACTAGCAGATTGTTCACTCAGAGAGTTCTTTTAAATGAAGTATATTCATAGACATTTGTAAACACAATTATCTGAACCAAAACAAAAAGCCATGCTGATTCATTTCTGAAACAAAATATACTACATGCCTCATGTATTCAATCAAAGATAACCAATGACATTCAAATTCCAGATATTGATTATTCTCAATGACTTCTTCCTAAACAATCTAAAAATAAGAGATCTGTGAGCTTATTGTGTGAATAGCAATTCGACTAGCAACCAAATATAAGAAAATTATAATGGGCAAATAATATAGAAGATGGACATAGAATAAATTATGTGGAAAGGTTATGAAATAGGGAACACAGGATTTAAAATTAAGAACAGATTTAGAAGTTGGAAAAAGAATGGATAGAATTAATTTATGCAGCATGCAACTGTATAAATTTGTTTGGAATGTGGAATCAGTTACATTATTCAGGTTTAGTGTGTTTATTACTTTAACCCATGATGCTCTGCTTCAGTGCTCAGAGTGCCAACACATTAAATAAATGTTCACATTCTGTTGTTTTACATAGGGAATTTGTATATTGCAAATATTTCCGATGCCAGAAGAATAATATTTACATGTAAATACAGTACATATAATGCCACGTTGAAGCAAAAACAACTCATCAGGTACAGGTGTATTAGTTTTGTGGTCTGCATAACAATTTTCTCTAGGACAACAACCATTTGGCAACAATCAAGGTTTAATTTTGCTGTAATCACTGTTATGTGATATCTCATTGTAAGATCTGTATAGACTTGGCACATGAAAGGGAGCAGCAGATCTCTTTTCTTTACTGTGCTTAGTAGTATGACTTATTAAAAAAAAAAAAAAAAGTTTAAAGCTCCAGGCATCCTGGGAAGTCACTGTGGCAGGTGTTGTTCATTAATCCCAATAGCAGATTAAAGTAGGTGGATGTAAATTACTGATGGAGTGAACTGGATGTGAAAAGAACAAAATAGACTACAAACAGCAATAAACTGCAGGACTGTTGGTGTAACCTGTAGAAGTAAGTCATGAGCTAGGGTTGTCTGCTTTATTAAGATTGGCTTGAACTTATATTTTAAGATAAATAGAATTATTTTAGTATTTGGCTTCTGTGTTTTCTTCAAAATGGGTATGTGTTACAGTTTTTTAACTCTTCTCCATATCCAGGAATGACAAAGACTAATTTGTGGCCTAAAACAAAAGATGACTTTAATATGTAACCATGTGCCTCTGGCAGCTACAGTGTTATACAAAACAGTGGGTATCTTATGATTTGAGATAAAATTATGAAAAGTGGTAAGGCCAGAACAGGAAAAGAAATTTTTGACTTCAAAAAGGAGTAAGGTTTGGCAACTGGCTAACATCTCTGCAGTTTACCAAAGCCAGGATAGACATTCACATAGCTAAACTGCAAAGCTAGATGTGACAATCCTTTGCTAAACTTTGGTCTTTCAGGCCAGTGGAAAAAAGTGTTGCCTAAGTTGTGGTTGATACAGGCAAACTTGTATGGGTTTTTCAGTGGATTTATTTCATGTTGAAAGAGTGAAAGTATCTGAGATGTTGTCTCTCATTCCCTTGCTTTCAAAGCGCTTTCCTCCGAACACTTAAAAAATTGGGTGTCTGCTTTCCCAACAGACTTGAAATAGCAACACGTTGCCCAAGCTCTAACCTAATCAATCTATTTCATCTCTGGTTTTCTAGTCCAAAATGTCTGTTATAATCCACTAACTTAGAAAGAACATAAGGATTTACCTCCTTTTCTCCCCTGTGCTTTTTGAGGAGATAACTGCAACTGATGTTACCATTCTCCATTGTAGACCTTTTTCTGGGAGGGAATAGGACAAGGAAGAAAGATCAAGTGGAAGAAGGTCACTGATCCCCTGAGCTCAAATTTACAGGGACTTCTGAGGTGCTTTTAAAATATATATTAGTTTCTGGTTACAGTTACATGACCTCTGTTAGAGGCACAAATCCCAAGACTGGATAATAACTTACCCTACCCACCATAGTAACTATGAACCAATGTACATGTAATGGCATTGCTACAGTGAAGGACAAAGTATTTTTATATAGTTGCTGTGAAGCAAAGATTGCAGACTGGTGCAACTGTGCCAATATCACTAACAGACTGTGCCATTATGTTGTTTAGGAAGTTAAGGTGATACTATGCAGCTACTGTGATTTCAGATCTTTAAACTAATTATTGATTGGTAAAAGAATATAATGCCAGGCACAACTCTTAATAGTTTATGGGTTTTCCACTAAGCTGAAGTGTCTTAATACTGATAAATGATCTCATGGGAAACAGGCTTCATGTGCTTCAAAACATGGCTAACGATAAGTCAGGCTTGACCTGCACAATTAATAGCTAAAGTGGTGGAAAAAATCCAGCTTCCCCTGAGCTTAGCATTTGTAGCTCAGAATGTTTGACTTTTCAAAATGATTATTTGTGAGCCCCTATAATTATTTTTTTAATTAATGTGAGAAACACTAGAATATTACAGGTAGTGAATTATCTCTACTTTCTATACTTTGCAGTCATTCACAAATATATTTAATATAATACTACAGCCTTAAGTAGGCGATGAGACTCCTAGAGAAGAGGAATAGAGAGATATTGAACATACATCCCACACTAAGATACTAAATTTAATCTGAGACTATCTTTTCCCTAACAGCTATTTATATAGACAATCATTTGCAAGATTACCCTTCAACAGCCTTTTCTGTTATTTCAAAACTTTTTCAGGAGTTGTGGCAAAATAACTGAAACTGAGATAGTTACTGGAGAACTGCTATTGCAAGAAAAGGAAGTATGACAAATCAGAGGAGTGACACGGATATAGCTCAAGGCAAGCCACAGTTATGACTCTTAAACTAGGATTTTAATAAAAAATTGGCTTTATTTCAGAACTCACAAAAAAGCTAAGTTTTCACAGAGGGAGTGCTAAACACTTTCTGAAAGTAGACCTTAATTTTCTCAAATATTTCAACTGACTATTTAACTCTTGTAAAATGTTGAAATAGGCAAATTTCTTAATTCATCTTGTGTGCTATTACATTGCAATGTCATAGTTTTTGCAAAGAATTTATCTACATTTTATTAAGCTAATTTTACATCTCTATGTTTTTGATGCCTGTGATAATCTTGCTAAATTCTAAGATTGTGTCAATAAACCAGTGTATGGTAACCCTTGACCTGAGAGACTAGCAGCTAAGACAAAAATGTTTCAAATTGAACAAGAAACTTTAAGGAATAATAAGTTCATAAAGCCATCACACTGTTTGATTTAGAATTAAAATGCAAGTTACCTGAGACCGATACGGGGCCATAATGAATAGGACGCTATTGATGGAAGACTATTCACTATTAATTGTTGAAGATAGAACATCATCAAAAAAGCCAATGTTTCTTCTGAGAAAAGCAATATCTCAGCTGATCAAGAAACCTTGAGAAATGTCTCAGAAACTCCTGTTGCTTAGTGCAACATAATTTTTTCTGTGAGGTATGTTTTGTTAGTGAACTACTGTGAGCAGAAAATGATGCGTAAAGCTGTCCCTAACCCCAGAGCTGCCTTTCACAATGTTCAACTTTCAGCCTCTTAAAGCAGGAGAAACTAAGAAAGTAGTTCTGTAAAATAAATACCAGGCTACAATATGAAGTTATCAGTTACTAATTGTCTCAAGTGACATAAAAAATAATTTTACAGAAAAGGCAATTTGAAGTAGATCAATGAATGAACTCATAAAGACTTTTTATACTAATCTTCAAGAAATACATTACAAATATGGACAAAATGAAATTAATTTACACATAAAATTTCTGTATTTAAATCTTTATATGATGAGAAGCAAATTTCTTCATGTTGGTTGTAACCTGTGTGTATTTGTGTATTTGAGCAAGGCTAACTATTTTTTCTCTTTTCAGTCATATTTTTTGCCACTGAACTTTTCTATTATCATCTGAGCTTGCATAACATCACACACACTCAATACCTTCAAAAACAAAAGCCATCTTACTTCTCTGAAGCAGTATTAAAAGTCTACAGGTAATTCTGTTGGGAGTCTGCCATTGTGGCTTAAGTTATTCTTATAGAGCTTTTTACTTGTGCTGGAAGGAGTTATAATTTCATTCTTCAATCAAAACTGAGGGTCTTCAGTATCTGAAATGTTGTCAGTCATGGAAGGTGTACTGTTCAATTACATTTTAAAAATCTTAAGGTACCATGAAACGTCTGAGTATGATAAGAGACTACATAGGATGCTGTTAATGATTTACAAAGCCAAGTATTATGTTTTCCTCCAGTAAAGCTTTCTTTACTATTATTAATGGATGATAATTTATAGTAAGGCATAAGATAACCATACTAACATTTGTAATTGAAAACAGATAATTGTTTTATGTATCATATTTTAAAAGAGTTCTTCCAGTGCCTTCTGGCCTTTGTCTTATCAGTTAAGATCCTCATCTCAAGAGCAGAATAAGTAAGAGAGACATTTAGCAAATTTATATAATGATGACCACTTTAGAGGCAATATTAAGACATTGCAAGAGCCCCAAATATTTAAGCTTATATCCTTTAGGCCTAAATTTTGTGTTTGTCTATAATGGAAGAACATGTGTCACAGTGTTGTGGTTTAACCCCAGCCAGCAACTAAGCACCACACAGCTGCTCACTCGCTCCCCCCGCCTTGAGTGGGATGGGGGAGACAATCAGAAAGAAAAGGTAAAACTTGTGGGTTGAGATAAGAACAGTTTAACAGAACAGAAAGGAAGAAACTAATAATGATAATAATAACAATAATAAAATGACAATTCTAATAAAAGGATTGGAATATACAAAACAAGTGATGCACAATGCAATTGCTCACCACTCGTTGACTGATGCCCAGCTAGTTCCTAAGCAGTGATCTGCCCCAGGCCAACTGCACCCAGTTTATATACTGGGCATGACGTCCCATGGTATGGAATACCCCTTTGGCCAGTTTGGGTCAGCTGCCCTGGCTGTGTCCCCTCCCAACTCCTTGTGCCCCTCCAGTCTTCTTGCTGGCTGGGCATCAGAAGTCAAAAATCCTTGACTTAGTCTAAACACTACTTGGCAACAACTGAAAACATCAGTGTGTTATCAACATTCTTCTCATACTGAATCCAAAACATAACACTATACCAGCTACTAGACAGAAATTAACTCTGTCCCAGCCAAAACCAGGACAAACAGTTTTGTTCATTCCCATCTTTGCATGCAGGTCTTGCTAAATCAAATCTTTTTGCTCTGTTCCCTGATCCCTGAGTGAAGTGATTGTGTTCATCATAGCTTTCAAAAAAGGAAAAGAAATTTTTGTTTCTCTGATCACAACATGAAATTTGACATGTCATATGAGTCTCCTATAAAGAAATTAGAAGGCTAAAAAAGGTTCAGAATGGGTACACCTTGATTTTTTTAATTTAATGATTTCTAAGTCAACTTCACAATTTTCTGAAATTTGATCTTCTAATAGTTGGGCTATAACATTCTTCTTTGATACTTTTACTGACAGTATGAAAAGAATGAATGGAGAACACTAGCAAGGACTTTCCAGACTGCTAAAAGAATACATCATGCTGAATCACTGTCAGAGCACAATTTGACTGTTTTCTTTTTCTTTTTTTATCTGATTTTCTGATTATTCATGTCAGCCATCCTCCCAGTGATTTCTTTTATCTCACTCCTAGCTGGACATAAACATCACCAGAATATAAACATAACATTTGAGGACCATAGATAAATCTTGTTCGTTCACTTTGAAAATGTCATTCATTATAATGTGTATCTTTTAATCTTTAAACTTTGGACACAGCCATTTTGTTGTGATCTGCTGGGGCAAAATGCTGTTTGATCAGCAGCTTGCTTTCTCTGACAGTCACATCAAAACTAACTAATTAATCAGACTCCTATTCTTGCCTCCTTTTCTCTGTTTCCACTCTTTCTGTGAGTACTTCTGTTAATAAAAATAGCAACAGTAATTATAACAATGTGAAACTGAAACAAAAAACAACCTAGCAGGCATTTATTTGCTGCAGTCACTAATTTGCCAAGGGGTTCTAAGCAACCAGAGAGTTTTTCAAGGCGACTTTAGAAAAGATCCTTATTTTACTAACATTTAGAACTGCTACTCTACTGATGTAAGATACTGTGGTTTGACTGTGAATTGACTTTACAGCTAACCTTCTGGGATAAATCAGGGAAGTCAAGTAACTGGCTGTGGTCAGAAGTAATTCATTGTCTCTAATTTTCCCCTTGCTCACATCAGTTTTATGGGAATATAGTTCTGCCTCACTAAAGATTCTCCTCTCTGATATCATTGTCACTGTGGGGAACATCCTACTACCTTTAGCGAAGTGAGGTACAGAGTTAGACTCACGTGACGTTATTGTCTATCATCCAGCTACAAAGTTTTTGCAAGTCTTTTTGGCAAGTTCAACTTGTGTCCTGTATTTTTATTTTAAAGTGAATACTCATATAGACTAAGTGTGTAAGAGATAGAGATACAAAAAACCTAGAGAAAGACTCATAGTCTTCACCCTCACAAGGGTAAGGCATTAACTCTAATATTACTGAGCATAATTCCATAAGACTCTGTAATGAAGCTAAGATGTCCTTCCTATTCATGCCCCTCCCCCATCAAAAAAAAAGAAAAAAGAAAAAAAAGAGCAATTAATCTAGTGTGAAAATCATGGAAGAGGCAAGAAACCTCTGCTCTCCAGAGAAGAGAGGTTAAGTAAACATTAATGCAGAGGTTTTTCTAGGGGACAGAGGTATCATGTCTAAGTGATAAGTTATCGTAAGTGGGCATGTGATGCTTCTCCTCTAGAGAACAGGAGGGTGGATGATGCTACATGCAACTGTAGCAACTCTTCATCATTCCGCTTCACAAGCATGTACATACACCTTACACACACCCCAGAAAGAGCAATTGAAGATTACAGAGAAGAGACTGGGAATTATAAAGCATCATGCCCAGGATGATATCAGAGAGGTACCTTAAATCATAATGAAGGGGTTAAATATTTCATTCCTAAGGAAAAACAGTGCTAAACTGCCTGACAGAACAGTTCGGGTGAGAGGATACTTCAGAGCTGCTCTCTCCCAGTCCCCTTCTTTCACAGCCCATTTCTGCAGCAAAACGGAGTTGAGTGCACCGTAGATACTGTCACAGCTATTTGTAAGTTTTTGCCATGTAATTTGTATCTGAAGCAATAACTATGATTATGGATTTTTGTAAAATAGGCTCTACCTGTATGCATTCTTTCCTCTTGAGTGATGTTATCTTGATTTAGTAGCTTATTTTTCCTGTGACCACATTTTTTTCTGTTCCTTTAATATAATTAACATTATTCTTGGCTTCCCTTTTTAACTCATAACATATCTGTTATATATCCCTCAAAGAATGTTAAAATGTGCCAAATACATAAACAAGAAATATGGACTAAATTATATTTTCATTTTTATCGACTTAATTTCGTCTCCTATAATCCTTCTATCAATAACTCCCACAATATTTCTTTTTCACCCATTCCAATAACATTTAAACCATGACCTTGACTGACCTCTAAGGGTGAGTGGGTTAGGAAAAGGGAGAAATGCCAAAATATTGTCGTTCACTATGCAAGTCCTGAAGAGTATATTTCAAGTCTTATCTTTTCAGATCATGTTTTCCCCAAATCATATGGGATCTAAAAGGTTGATCTCCATCTTTATTTAGAACTGCTTGATTCAATTCAGAGCGTAATAATAGTGAATAATATTTTTTTTATTCTTTCATCAAACCTTCATTGGTGAAAGGTGTTTGAATTGCCCTACTGCATCTATGGATTCAAAGACAATACTCCATAAATAGTATCACTATATTCACCCAAACTTGTTTTCATTAGTTTAATAGCTGTTTTCTGCCCCTGTGTCACCCCCTGAGGCACACCACTACTGGCTTACCTGCACCTGGACTTCATGCAACTGATCACAATCCTTTGAACCCAGTAGTTTATCCTGTTTTAGATCCACCTCACCATCCACTTATCTAGCCCATACATAGTCGGCTTGTATATGAGGATAGGACAGGGTTGAATATTTTATGAAAGTCGACATAGGCAACATCCACTGCTATCCCCCCATCCACCAGAATGATCATCTCATTGTTGAAGGTGCTTAGGTTAGTAAAGCATGATTTTCCCTCCATAAATCCATGCTGAATATTTCCTATGTTGACTACTTCCTACAACAAGGAAGAATGAAGAAACAAAGAAAAGTGACCTTGGCAGAGTGCTTAGGAGGTAATTTTTCTTCTTTGGTACTGTCTTGTTTTGAAACATGGGTTTTTCAAAAAAGTCTTAACAGAAATGTGTTGAGCTCTTTTTGCAGTAAGCCAAGGGTAATTTCTGTCATATTCTAAAATTATCTGTATATAGATAGTGAGTAATTTTCTGCAGAATGCATGCATATTAGTCCTATTTCTCCTTATTTTTCATTATGTGGTTTAGAGAAATGACTCATGAATACTTCTACACTGTCCAGACATATAACAAAAAGTATTCCCAAGGCAACATGAGATGAGTCTGCTCCTTGTTATCGTTGTTTCCCAAACAGCATGTGCTGGGTTTCCCTTAGAAGAATCTTTTGTGAATTAGGAGTGATCTGCTGCAGACAAGCCCCTTGGGCTGTTCACGGTTCAGTTTCTGTGAAGTTTCTCTAGTTGTCTGGAAGACTCCATGTGCTATCTGTTGTACTTCTGGAAAACCTAGAAGCCTACAGCAAACAACAAAATAAAATAATGATTAAAATGAAGAGCATGCTACCATGCTGTTGGAAGTACAAAGACACCGATACTTGAAAACGAATGAGGACAAACACCTGCTGAAGCCCAGCTCAATTAAGGCAGACCACAGTGAAACACTTACTGATCATATTGTGCTACTTGGATGTGGCTCCGTAGAGGTGTGCTCTGAAGGAAAGCGTAGTGGGAGATTGTCTCTCAAAACTCTTGGACACTGAGACGATGAAGTTTAGGAACGGTGGTGTTCAGGACTTCAACTTGTATGGGATTTGCGGTAGGCTAAATCTCTCAGTGACGTGAAATAACAGTTTTCTCATTCTTACACAAAATAAAAGAGTAATTTAAAAATGAACAAACACCCCCACACCCCCCCAAACCAAACAGATCAATCAAAAATCAATGTAGAAATAATTATATTTTAACCTGGTTCATGGAAGTCTTAAGAAGATTAGTGACTGTTTTAAAAATATTTCAAGAAAGAAAAATTTAACAGGAATATTAGGGATTTCTATTTAGTTGCTTTAGAGAATAATTATCTCTCAGAAAACTGAAAATTCAAAAACAGGATATAGAGGCATTAATTCCATTTTGAGCCTTTCTGCTGTCATGCCACATGGATGTATTTGAAAATCTAACTTGAGTGGCAAAGTATCTTCATAATATTAACTGAGATAGATGAAGAATCAGATTGACTGTTGTGTTACATGAAGCAACTGAGATCCATATGGAAAGTTACTGTCAAAAAGCCTCTAGGAATATCGCTTTAAAGGTATTTAAGCAGAATTTTGTATTATGCCTAGCGTTCCCACGTTTCTAGGCTCACAGTCTCCCAATGAATATGGGAGCATGCACCATGCAGTACATGCATAGTAAGTCTCACGCATCTGGAACACATTACCTCTACTGGGCGTGTTCAAGTGAGCTCTATAGCACATGTGCAGGTAAACTATGCATGCACAGTGGTCATGTGTCTGGAAATTGGGAAAAAAAAGACTTAATTCCTTTTTTCCAACCTGAAGAAAATTACAGTCATGTTAAGGAAACCAAGACATATGGCCACCATGGTTTTCTTGTTGTCCTTGAAAATAAGATCACAACCCCTCTTTCTAAAACAGAGGCTGTAGATATTAATGACTCATAGAATGGTGTCTGGTTTAGGAGTAAAGAGGCTACAGTTCAAAGGTTTTGTGCCACTTTGATAGCATATGTGTTCCAGAATAAAGCCTTAATCATTTGCTGGAAGTTGTTTTCTCACTTTCCTCATTTCCTTTTTTCCTGGTTTGAGCTTCTCTCTATTGTTCGTCTTTTGGAAACTTTGAATTACTGTGATGTTGCTGAAATGAATCACTAGAGGGTTAAACACTTCCGGAAGTTAACGTATCTGGCCAGTTTGGGCATTAATGAATAACAAACGAGGTACAGTGTACCATGTTTCAGCAGCTGTCCTGAATGCTCTGTATAACTTCTCCCAAGGTTATTTTCACTTCATACAGGATAAAGCTTCACATTCATATTTTAGCAGGTATCATTAAGATAATCTAGAACAGTGCAGCGAAGGATGCAGGAATTCTTATCTCTCTTTCTTTGCAGCACACAGACTTGACTGGACACAGCCCTGAGCAACCTGATCTGATCAGACTTGCCTTGAGCAGGGGCTTTGACTAGATAGTTCCCGAGGTCCCTTCCAGCCTGGATTATTCCGCGATTCTGTGATCTGCAAAATGAACTGAGTTAGGAACTGTAATGAAATTGAAGATGATCCCTGCATTGGGAAAACAGCAAATGCAGGTGATACGAGTGCAATCATCTAAAGACTTTCCTCCTTTCCAATGAAGAAAAATATTTTTTGAGAGAGAAATGTATATAACATTCTCACTGACAAGTTCAAATGACCAAATACATTTGTAACAAGAGATTTAGATAATATCAGGAAGTCCTAAATTGAAGAATTGTAAAATGCAGGCAAAATTCAATCAAGATCACTATGCAAAAAGAAATTGTGTGTACTGTTTTCCAGAAACCAGGAGAGTGTAGTATATTTAATAGTCTTTTTTTTTAATCTGAGCAATCATACTAACTTCAGTAACACCATCTATGGATTAAACAATTACTGAGCATGAGTGAATAGTTTATAATCTGGTCTTCAAATAGCAATTTTCTACATGGAACAATATTTTTACTAAATGAAAATAAAGGAAATTTGAACCAAAAGAACTATGATATTAGGGTAAGAATCACTTTAAAGTTATGTTCTCAGGAAATATGTAAAATATTTTCAATGTGTAGTTGCATCTGACTGATGTTTTTCAGAGAGTTAACTTTTGAAAAATGTCTTCCAATTATTAAAGTTTTATGTGTTTATGTCAAAATATGTTTTTGCAGCAACTGAAAACAGAGACACTAACACTTGTCTTTTTTTTTTTTGTATTTTAAAACAAAATATTATTTCATTTACGTGAATAATAGTCTCATTTAAAAATCTATTTAAAGCCAGTTATGAAAATAAACAAGGTGACACATTTCTTGCAAAATGTTCCAGGTGGTGACAAAAGTGTTAAAAACAGTCTCAATGCTGATTTTAGCCAAGCCATCGGTAAGGTATCCTATAATTGTATTTACCCTGCAAGTGTAGAGAAATTGAGAAAGCTTCTCCCAGAGCTATAACAGAGCCCAGAGTGCAGAGGGAGTGCAGGCAGGAGCAGCGTGTCTGCCTGGACAGGAGCCCAGTGCCCAGCTGAGTCATCCCTCTGACTTGTAGGTGCAGGCTCATTTCCATAGGTATGCAGATATATCTTTGTTTAACTAAATCTGATAATATTGCATGGCCCAGCTGTATGACACCATATCTGCTTGAGTTTCTGCTCTTTCTGGTACCACAGCATCACTGTGCTGTTTTGCCAGGTAGTTTTCACAAATTCGATTACCTCTCTTTTTCTGTTTATATGTCGGTATAACTTGTACACTCCTTGCATAATATTTATGATAAAACACCAAGTATATTCATAATAAAGTTTAGGCAAGTAAATGTTTAGTATTTGTAAGTTAGAATATGTTAAATATTTTGTAATTTTCACCTCTAATTTTGATATCTTCTGAAGAAAAATAAAACAATTGTAATAAGACCATGTCAGACTGTTTCTAAGAACATATAAGTGCACCAGTAATGTAATTCACCCAACATGGCACAGGTAGTTATTTATGCCTAAGCCAGTCACCCAAGCATTCCTGTGGAATCAATGGAGATAAATGGGCCCCTGAAGAGGGTGAATCACTTCATCTTAAGATAGGTGCCTATAATAAGTGAGATGAATCAGTCTTTGGATGTGCTTATTTCTTTCCCAGTATCTCAGCTGATGTGCTTTCTTCCATTCGGATCTACATCCAAAGGTATTGAGAGATGTACAGAGACCCTTCTCAACAACAAATAAAGTATTATAAAATATGTCTATACAGTAGGCTCTGGAAACATTTCCCAGTCTGGATCCTGATCTGTGGCACCACTGTCTCCATGTTTAGATGAGCGCTAACACTACACCATCATTCTCTGGTTTCTGTGTAAAGGAAAAGGGACACAAAACCCAGATACAGTTCATTAAGACTTTCAGGAGCACTGAAAAGCCTGAATCTTCTGCAGAAAAGCTTTAGTAGATACCAGCTGAGAATACTGGCTGGAAAAGTTTACTGGTTACAATCACCAGACAAAGGAGTTTTCCTGAGTGAAGGATAGTTCTACGCAGCTCTTGCTTTTTATGCTTTTTGCCTTATCATGCAGTCCTGGTTGTATTTGCTTATAAAATATAGGATGAGACTGACTATTGGACTAAGCCAGTATGGCTATTCTTATATTCAGTAAATCTATTACCTCAGAGATACAAAATAATTTAGGGAAGGAAGCCTATCATTCATGTAAATGTGGGGAAATACATCACCAAAAAGAACTTGATGTATACACATAGTTTTATCAAGTGTTCTAGAAAAGGCAAATAATAAGCATATCTCCACATCTAAAGCATTATATTTTGTCTAAGTGGCATGAGATGAGGATGTTCTGTCTGGAGACAATTAAAAAGAGCACTGAAGTAATTACATCCATCTTTTCTATCCACTTTTTTCCTGCTTTTCATTATATAATTTGTATATATAAATATAATCATCCTAGTGGCTGATGAAGAAAAAATAAATAAATAGGGATGTGCTCTGTGGTTTATACATAACTTGTCAAGCTGGAAGGTTGGAAACATATTTCTTCTTTCATTCAAAGGAAAGCAGCTGATACAGGATACATTTCTTTATTTTCATGTGGCAGAGTACTTCTCCGTAACTGTGGGTGGTGAGTTGCACTGTGGTGTAGATCTGCCTCATACAGGAAATAAATACGTGAGATAATTGTGCAAAGAAGGAAAAATTACTGGGGGAGGAAATGAAGAGAAAAAAGTTTCCCGAACATCTGTTTTTCGCATTACAAAGGATCAAATTCAATTATGTGCCAGACCCCTAAAATCATGATATGTTCATAAAAATTATGAAACTTTAAAAATATTCTTTTCATGATTTCTTAATCTCTGGTTCTTTTAAACTTCAAGGCTGGTCTCTGCTTATATTATTAGATACTTTTTTTCACTCTTAAGCTTGGAAACATATTTTCCAAAACTCAATTCTTAGATTTCAAAACAGATGGTTATAAAACCTGGTATTTTTAGAAATGTAGTAAACATCAAATGTGTTTATGAAACTTATAATGCATAGGTAGGATCTGACAGAACCAGAAACTCATCCATAAGCAGGATATTTGTGTTTATTCTCTACTGTTATTTTAGCAAATATGTACCCTGACAGACATGCTCATAGAACTGACAAGTAGAAGGGTCAAGAAAAATGTAAAATGTATAGATGTTTCCCTAGCAACAAAATATTAAACAAAAATGACACTTGGATGCTTAATTACATTTAACATTAAAAAAACTTTAACAAATTCCAGAAAAAAGTCAAAAGTAAATACTGAAAAAAGCTTGACATATAAACCTCAGTCTTAGATTTGAGTGCATCCAGTCTGGGAACACAGCAGTCCAGCTGTTTTGTTGTTGTTGTTATTGTTGTTGTTGTTTTCTCTAAGAAATGAAGTCACCAAACCTCAGAGACCTATATCTTAATATTTACTTTAAAGAATATTGCTGACACCTTTTTTCTGTGTGCTAAGCAGAAATATCCTGTTTGTCTCCCAGAACAAAGCACGAGAAGAAAGAACTTTAAAGTACTGCAGGAGAAGGAACACACCTTTTTATGGACAAATGTATTCCTTACCTACCATGTGGTTTATATAAATGGATTCTCTATATAAGACAGATTCAGGCTTCGCTATGAATCAGAGAAGAAGTTAGGGCTCACAGTTTCTCATTCCTGTTGCAGTAACACAGATATTGCAAACAACTAAAGATACCAGCTTGGACAGAGTTTTTAAAAACATGTAGAAAATGACTGAAAAAAAATCAAATGGACCCCATTTCTCTGATGGTGTTGAACCATTGTTCTGATTTAGTTCTCAGTGTTAGAGTGTTTTAAGGGTTGTTTCTTACGGCTTATGGTAAAACCCTCTCATTGTTATGATTCTTTAAGAAGCTTACCAGGTAAATGTCAGGTCTGCTGCAAATTTGAATTTTCTTAACTTCAGCTAAAACCATCCAGGCTGACACTTATCTGCTTTATTTACAGCATGGAAAGGGTTAATATGCTGCCTTTAAAGACAGTGTCTGTATTTTAAGTAAGAGAAAAATTAATCAGTGAAGCATAAAACATTGAAAAAATTTATTAAGTGTTTTATCCTTTAATTTTGCTGATGGAACAGTTTTCATATGTAATCCCCATGATGGTAACCAGTGCTATTAGAAAATCTAATTAGCTATTAAGGACTGCATTTGGAAATAAATTATTTACTCAAGTAGAAATATTTGTAAACACTTAATATGAATTATCAATTTCTTCCATGAAACCTTAGGATTTTGTGGGGTGATTATTAAAAAAAAAAAAAAATGGATTATGGGAGATGAAGCATAATGCATCAAAAGATACCTTAATGGAGAAATACCCATCTTTGTCTAGAAAATCACTAGTTTCGTTTATTATAAAGAATGAATCTTCTACAGTCAAAGCAGAGACAGATGAGCAAAGTGCATTCATGGAAAACATTGTTGCAGTCAATACTGCTGCTGCTGTTACTTATTTGTCTCCTGCTTCATACTTCAAGGCATGCATTTTCTTCATGATCTCCAGCTTCTATTGCAGGGAAAATGTGCCTAAACTTGGAATCTTTTATTTCTCAGACTAACAAAACCCACTTGCATGTAAACATATAGTTAATAAGTATGAAATCTGAAACAAAACAAAACAAAACTGTACAAAGCACCTCATTATTCGATCAAAATGTGAATTTCTAAATACCAGATAAGTATCCAAATATTCAGAAATGCTAAAATCTAAATAGGAAATGTACTCTAGTCATTTTCTAAAGGTCAATGCTGCATGCCTTGTAGCCACTGAGAGTTATTACACTTTATGTCTTAAACATATTTTCAAAGGTAAAAACAACAATAGTAATGATAACTACCCTCACAATAGATACATTTGAATGTTTTGTGTTTTTTTTTTTTTGGGGGGGGGGGGTTGGTTGGTTGGGGTTTTTTTTCCCTTCTCCTCTCTTCTCAGGAAAAAGATCTAACTGTGAACCCAAGCAATGGCAACACATCTAGGTTGATCCACAGCAGTGAAGTTTGAAATTTACTGTTAAATGTAAAGGAAAACAGATATCTCTTTCCAAGCCAAACAAAATCAGTAGAAATATACAATACACTAATTAAATAAAAGGTAAGCAAAAAAGAATATTTTAAAAGCATTATATATTTAATAATCTGCAAGTGTAATAAAATATTTACTAATTTTTTTTTATGTCAACATTCTTCCTTTTTCATTGTAACTTTGTCTGACCTTGGTGTGGTGAAAAAGTGGCCATGTTCTTTACAATGTATTTAGTCTGTGCTATGATTTCTCTACTTACTTGATCATATTTTCCAGCCTTCCTAAAAGAAAAAATAGGGGAATATCTAGCATTGTGTAAGGGATATGAAAGTTGTGAAATAAGAAACTGTAATCCTAATGAGACTGTGTGTTGGAAGTAGTATAATCTGAATGACATGACCTGAATTTCACTATCCAAACTAGTGCTTAAGCACGTCAATCCTCTGGTGCTAAGGCACATCTCTAAGTTAAAATTCTTCCTTTCTTTCTTTTCTGCTCTCAGGGAAAAGGCCCAACTGTTGTTATATGTCAATAACAAATAACAGCCCTAATGAATCTGGCCAATGCCCAGTGGGAATGGAGCCAAATTTCTGTCCCATTCACTCTTCCTACCTGCTTACTCCCTTTTCTCCTCTGCTAATTCCTGTAGAAGTTCTAGTGAAGATGTGCTGGTGATGGTGAAGAAGATGTGTTATTTCTGCAGGCATAACATAGTGCAAGTTGAGAGTTATGACTAGGTATAAATCTACTATGCAAATTGATTAGGAATAAAGTATGTATTTATATTTGACAGATCTGCTTGTGCATAGCTGTTTGCTTATTATTGATCTATTAATTCAAAGAAATGTTCCCCCCCTCCCCATTTGTGCCTCACAAGATCAAGACAGGTATGAAAAGGCAACATCAACTTGTTTGTATATTGTCAAAAGAGCTGTTAATTTCTAATTACATAGTCACATGCTTTCCTGTACTACCATAACTCACTGAAATTACCAAGATGCCACAAAGCTACAATCTGGTCTGCATGAAATTGTTCTTGTTGTTGAGGATGTACAAGTCTGAAAGAAATTTAGATAGGCAGCCTGTCATTTAGAGATGTAACCCACTGGATTTCACCTGGAGAAACAAAGTGAACAATAGGGACTCTACAATGACAGTTTTAAAGCTAAATATTTGCATTACTTAACTGCTTCATCCATTGAACTATTTTGTTTCTAATTAGTTGTTTTCCTGTTACACTTCAACATTGTAATAAGTAAATCAGATAAGTTAAAAGGTCTGAATAACTTTAGAAAAATCTCCTCCTCCTTTCATTTTTTTTTCCATAGAAATTGCACTCCTTTCCAACCACTGTGCTCTGTAAAGCAAGAGTAAAATACTTTAAATTCAAAGAATAGTAACAGTAGCATTTAAACAAGCAAAGAAACCATAGCAATTTCATTGCAATAAAGGGAAAGTGCCAGAAATATTCTGGGTTTCATTTTGGATTTCCCTGTTTACTCCATGTTTTACATAGAAAATGCTCAAAAATAATGTAGATTGTCACAAGTCTGAAATCCTATAGATAAGATAAAATTTGAATGACTATTGACAAACTCCAGAATTAGGTAAGTAGCTGGGAACAGTTTCTGGAGGGTAATTGCTTGACCCTCTACCTGCTTTATTGTCCTTGATTTTAAATAGAACAAAATATAATAAAATAGTCTGACTATCCATTAAAATTAGTAATGTTATGCTGTTATAGACCATCTGCTCAACAGATTATTTCTTCCATGCACCTAGTTCAGTGGCGTATGATAATCTGTTATCTGCTACAACTTGCACTTTCATAATTAAAACTCTGCTTTCAAAAATCCACAAAAAATGCAACACAGGCAAATAAGAGATTGAGGTTTCTGACAAAGGTGCATAAATGGTAAGAGAGTCTAGTATGTGAAAAAGCTATGATATGGAATATTGTGTACTTTATGTTATAAATTAAAAAAGAAATAGCCTGAATTTATGATGGAATGTTAGGTAGATTGTTTATGATTTGTAAAATGAATGTTTTTGTTAATTTAAATATTATTTAAGATTATTTTCAATTTCTCTGATACATGTTTGAATCAATCCTACTAACCTACCAAATATTTTCAGAAAGCTGGATATTATGAAGCATCTGAGCCTCTGGATGTTTTTATAAACTCATGTGGGAAAACCTACTATATTTTGTTCATCAGTGACACATGGAACAAATTAAAATGAAACATTTTTATGCTGTTTTACCTAGTGTAAATTGAAAAGCTAGATCATATCTCAATGAAAATGTTTTTGCTCTCCTAGAACTGTCAGACCTATTCACTGTGTGTGGGTTTCTCCAGCTATAATACCTCTTTAAACTTTTGAACGGCTATGACTGCGAAAGAGATTTCATAAAATATAACAATCATGAAAGCTGACGAAACTGGGAATGGTAACGGGCAAATTGGGAGTCCCTAACTGTTGTGTCACTTTACAACAATACAATCATAAAATAATAGTATGTTGGGGTATTACATTTCATCTGGAAGTTACAGTAGGCCTGTTGTGCACACAGCGAGAAAAAGAGAGCAACAGCTAGACGGAAAGAAAGAAAGAAAACATCACCGCTTAGCTCCTCTCTACCATGGGCAAAGCACCTAGGAAGAATGCATGTTTATAAACCAAAAATCTTTCTGAACCTTTTGTACAGCATTTAATCAGACGAACTGCTCCTTTGACAAGTCTGCCAATGACCAGGGAAAAAGACTTCATCTAACCCACAGGTCTCAGCGTAGAGATCTCCCTTGGACAGAGTTTTTGGAATGATATTTTTGCCAAACATGGTCTGTATTTAACCTTTTCAAATGTCTATATATGGTCTGTAAGCATTTTTGCAACTACTGTGTTGCAAAATCAATCTAGCAGTCTAATCCAGAACAGGTGTCCTATGAATGTCTTTGCAAGATTAACATAGAGAGCATAGCCTTATGGTCTATTTTAGTAACTATGATTAGCATTAAGAAGCAAATCCCCCTCCATATTCGTGGTGTGAAAGGATCTCATTTCAGCACGTGTGCTGTTCCCCCACACAAGAAAGAGGATGGGATGTGGGGTCGGGCTGAAGTGGCAAGGCTAAGCTGGAGATGGAAGGATCAATGTGCTTCAGTGCAGGAGTAGGAGGAGGCAGCAGTCAGCAGAAAAATGTCTTCAACTTCATAAATTCTCCATTCAACATACCTCAGTAAAGCTTCATGTGGAACACAGAGGCCAATATCCAGTAATCAAGAAATGTCATAGGCATTGCATAGACTCTAAATGAGCAGTTTTCATTTCCTGGCCTTGACAGATGCTTTTTTTTCCCCTAAAAATTAATACTAAAATTGTCTAAACCAGTCTTATAATGAAAAACAAATAAAATATCACCAAATGAAGAATATTTTAAAAGTCTTTTTATCTGTGTAAACATAGACAAGGACTTAAAACATTTTTCTTGATTTAAAAATCTTTCAGGTTTTAATCAGAGAGAAAGTAGTTTTCAAATATCTGAAATTATTAAGAAGATTTAAAAAATAACAGTTATAGTAAGTGTTACTAATGCTATTAAAATGATTGATTACAGTATTCTGGATTTTCAAGCATGTTTTTGTTATGAATATTTTGATTTGTATAAAAAGCTATTTTCCTCCAAAAGGTTTTCTTGATAAACTTACTCTATAGTTTCAGGCAACGTATACCATTTTTGCTCACGTGTTCCCTGGAGATGTAACCTAAATATTTAATACAATTAAACTTCATTTAGCAGAAGACAGACATTTCCCAAATGCTCACTTCTGACTGTGGCCACAATCTGTTCTCATGGGAACTAAATACTGCCATAAACCCCACGGCCTTCCCTCCAGTGCCAGCTGCAGCTCTTCAGCTTTCCCTTTTCCAACATAAATGCGTGATAACATATAAATGTGTGTCCGTTAAACAATAGTGTCGCTTATATATCATTTTAAATGAAAAACCTATAGTAATGGAGTTGTCTTTTCTAAGGCATGTCACATTAAATCCCAACGTTTTCAGAGAATGTTACATATCCCTGAACACTCACTGTTAGATTCAGAACTCTAGTTTAGCTTCAAAATATAAAACCTTTTGTAGTCAGACATCTTTCTCAGTGCTTGGTACAGTTATAAGGACATCTAAGAACATATGTTAATTCTACCAAGCTCAGTTTTACCTTCCATATCATAAGTTGGTTGAAGTCTAGTATATTCACCTCTTGCAAATGGCAAAGTATGACTAAGTGAAGCCTCTGAACTAACTGGAAAGCCTTTTAAAGTTTTGTTGTGATGGCCTTACCTACAAGCAAGATGGAAAATGATAAAGACATGGCCCAGGGTACCGGACTTCACACAAAATGTATCCATCGGTGCTGAAGAGATGGTCTTTTTGCGACAACCACTAATGAAAAAAAAAGAGAAAACAAAGGAAAGGTGATTACTGAGATAAACGAAGAACATTTCTTTCCAATGCTGCCTCATTACTCAAGTATTAGAAAACCTTATCAGCTGCATCTTGGGTGGCAAGGGGTAGTTAGAGACAGAACCTTCTGTAAGGTGTCAAATGTGTTAATTTTTATTTCTTCTGAGTATATATATCAACAGATCATTTGATTGCTAGGACTGATACATTACCCTTCTGAAACAGGTAAAGAAAAATTAATTCAATTTTACCCCAAATCAGCTATCATAGTACACTTCAATTCTTTAAAAGCAGATGTTGAATTATTAAAGTTTTATTCTAACACATAAAAATATCACTCTTCTGGTTTTCGCCAACTCTTGTTGCACAATGCAAACATGAAATAGATAAAAAGGTGTTGTCAGAAGATTAACATAATGTCATAATGTCATTAACATAATTGTCATTATGTCGTTAAGAGATAATATTATCTTAAACTGCATTCAGAAATAATTTCTGATTAATTCAAATGTGGTCAGTCAGATCGGATCCTACAGTACCGTACCATTTCCAACTACTTATTACAGAAATAAACTACATTCCAACAACAAATGTAGTTCGGCCAAATCTTCATTTAGGGTCAGAAGGACCCTAACAGGGCCTGACAGCAGAACAGTTGTAACAATTATTATTAAGAGACTGGTTCTCTTAAAATAACTTCAGGTCTAACTTTACAGTAGTGTTCCATGCCATTTACCCTTGTAAGTTTGTGTTGCTTCACAGTGGAGTTCTGAGTCCTATTTGCAATAGCTTATAAGCTCCTGGAATTTAAAGTTCTGTTTCAGTCATGGGTTATGTCACTCGTGATTAAGAATATAGGAACAGAAGAACAGTTAATGGTGGCCATAAGCAAAAGCCACGAGAACTTTAAGGCCAGGGCAAGCAGATATGATACTTCTCATTTATACTATTCCAGCCTTTTGTTTGAGTAATGAGACTTCGAAAGCCAGGTGTATATATTATTTTCCATATTTAGTAACTCTTAGTGGATTTCTTTCAGATGACAATATCTCCCTGAATCCAGTGAAGTCCACAGCATCTTTTGACAACGAGTTTCTCCATGCTATAGTAGCATGGAGAACTTCCTTTTGGGGCTTGTTTTGAACCTGGGTCCTAGATCTTTAATTGATGCTCCCTCATTCTTGTGATGCACACACAATAAATGAACAATAAATCTCTCAAACTCTCTATGGCCCATGCATTTGTGAATCTCTATTACAATATTTCTTATCTGTCTCTTCTGCAGAATGAGAAGCTCAATTAATTGTTCCTCTTATGGAAGTTGTTCCATACTTTTGATATTCCTTGGTGCCCTTCACTGAATTCTTTGCAGAGGTATTTGTTTTGACATGAAGTCATGAAAGCTACATATAGTACTCATGATATAGAGGGACCATGGATTTATACAGAAGAATATTCCTAGTGATCTTTCATGTTCTCTCTTCCATTACAGTCCCTCACCTTTGATTTGCCTTTTTGACCACTACTGAGTGCTAAGCTGATGCTTTCATTGAACATTGCCTAAGGTCTTGGGGCAGATGTTAATCATCTGCTCACCATTTTGCATGTGAAATTATTACTTTTCCTTCCCACCTGTGGGAAAACGCATCACAACACTTATCAGCAGGCAATTTCATTTGACATTTTACTTCCCAGTCACTCAGTTTGTAAAGCATTTTTGCAATTCTGCACGTGATACTATCTTGAAAAACTTCCTGTCATCAACAAATTTTGTCAGCTTACTTCTCACTTTTTCCCCACCTTTTTCAGGTCATTTACAAGCATATTCAACAAACACCAGAGGTAAAGGAACAGCACAGAAAGTATCTAACTGTCACATATTCAGAGTTATCACAGATATTCCGGTAGTCACAGTCACTGGAAATCATGGCTCTACTTGCCAAACTTTCTGGCTCTTTCACGTTCATTCTGCCAGTAAGAAGGAAACACCTTTAAAAAAAAAAAAAAAAAGTGACAGAACAAAATAGAATATGACATGCTTGCTTTATTTCTTAATAATCTAGCACTGGCTACAACATGTTCTTAAACCATGGATCAGACAGTGAATGGCTGAATAAGGTTTAAAATGCATTTGAAGTTCAGAGGCAGCTGACGTGGTACTCAGCATAGTTGGCTACCATGGAAACTGCATGATTTATCATTTACCTATGATGCCAAAATATTTTTAAAACCACTGTGGGGGGCAGGGGAGCAACCAAATAAAACCCAAACTTTATAGAAGCTTATTACACAGTTTATTTATAGACAGTGTAGATATGGTCAAGCATTATTTTGTCGTGATTATTTTGATAAACTATGATTTAAAATTGTATTTGGGAATGGTCATTTGAGGTCATTTTCTTATAGCAGAATATCAATTTTACCCTGTCTTGAAATCTTTCATGAAAAGATTTAGCAGCCAGCTAAGGTGCTGTACTGAAACTGGATGTATTTAAGCCTTCATATTTTAATTATTCTGAGGATCTTTTTTCATGTATTTATTTACAGTTTATGTGTAGCAGCCATGTATCTTCAAAACAGAATATAGAAAGCAAAGTAGAGAAAACAGAAATCGTGATCACAAATGAACCAGATTCATTATTGAGGGACAGAAAACCTCCTTCAAACCAATTCTCATTTTCCCTATCATATATGATTGAGATGTTTTGATAAACCCTTACATACTCTGATAATGCTCTCTCCCCATTTTCATGTTGGAAATTGGTCTGTGGTATGCCAGGTGGATCACAGCAGTTTGAGAATGTGCACTGTAAGAACTACCTTCTAGCCAGGATGTGGAATCCATAAGGGAAAATGGAAGGTGCAGGGAATTCACAACTGCAACGTCTAGTGTAAACTCCATCAGGGGCTGTTAAACACAATGAATCAATCCATGCACATCAGCCCACGGAGGATTCTCCGGTTCATGCCCTCAATAAGCTGTCAGCTCAGACACACCAGCCCATGTGCCTTCCTTACCCTCTCTTCTGGCTGTTCTGCATTAGGGCAAGACAACAGAATGATAAAATGGAGCAAACTGAGCATGAATGTGTTCTCAGGCATGTTTTTGCAATGGAGATAAACCAGAAAGGTGTTTTAAAGCCTGCTGAAGTGATGTGCAGTGTTTGACTGGAGACTAATAAGGCAGTGGCCTCAAAAGAGATCTGTGGGTCAGCAGTGACAGACTGGTTTTTTCAGGTAGATCAGGGTTGTCACCCCATCAGATGTTTTGGGGGTGATAGATACTTCCAATTAAGCTTGTCATCAGGTTCTGTGCAAGTCTTTTACAAGAATGTGCTTGAGGGTTCTCCTGCTACCCAGGGGAGCTGGCTCCCTCAGAGACTGACTCCACAGTTTCTGGTAAGTAGCAACACTGCTATTACGTGTTTCACCAGTGGGTTAGGATCTTTGTCAATGAGGGTGGTGCTACTAGTTATTCCGGAAATACTGAAAAGCAAAAAAACCTTCACAGATTTGTTGAGAGATGCAAAAGCAGCTCTAGAATTGCTGGTACAGAAACATGTTCCACCTTGATGGACATTTGAAAAAAGCTTTAGTGAACCAGAGGATGAAGTCATGATCCCCTTTTTGTGCAGAGCTACCTGGAGTGAAGTGAAGTTTTCTCCAGTGAACAGCACAGCTCCCTGGGCACTGTGGATGCTGAGGAGTCTGTAGACTAAAGCAGGTCCATTAAAAAGACATCCCGTACTTGCTTCTTTTCAATGTCTTCAATAGCCTTCAGCCTGGGGCACTTCTGCCACATTCCCTGTTTTTTCTAAGACCTGTGTTCTAGGAGCAATAGTGAGCAGAGCAGATTCCAGACAGATTTCAGCCCCCAGCTGCAGGTAGATGGAAGAAATGGGGAGCAACTCAGGAGCTGGGCCAGGACTTCTCATTCTTTCCAACAGCCACTGAGGCAAATTATGTTTCAATGGAGAGAATGGGTGGAAAGAACACCAGATTATCTTCAAGTCCTCCCCAGTTAGGGCCCTCACAAGATAAGCAATAGCAGAAGCAATGCCTGCTCCAGAGCTAAACTCTGGCCGATCTTACCAACTAGATTTTCTTGAGGATGAAGCAATGGGCTCCACAGTAACATCTTCAGAAGTTTTGGAGAAGGTCCCACCCCCTAGCACAGATGATAGGAAGGTTCTAGGATTGTAGTTATTTCCTAGTTCTAATGCTACAGTTTGACCCTCTTTAAAGATTCAGGAAAAGGCTTATGGGGAAAAAAGCCAGGGAAACATAAGCAGAAAAAAGCTGTCTTTCTCTGTCAGTGTCCTTCTCCTCCATTCTATGGATTTTGCCTCAGTCTCCACTCTGGAGCTGCTTTGGTGGATCTGCTTCTCAGCTGGGGACCTTATCCTTATACCTGAGAGAGCTTGTTCTGTGACACATCAAAGAAAAGTTATTTTGATGTAACTCTATCAATTACAAAGTGGTCTTCTTCACTTCTTGGTTTGGAAGCAGTAGTTCTCCTTCATTGAGCAAGGAGTAGTCCCTCCAAGCATTCCCTCAAGTTTAGTTGAAGGAACTATCAAGCCTTTCAAGTGCAATAATGCATTCAGCATTTGGACCACTGGTGGCAATGAAAAAGAAGCCTCTTCTCCTCCTCCTCCTCCTCCCAAGTTCCACCCAGCCACATTTTGTGGCCAGCATTTGGGCAATGGCTTTTGTCAGTGGTGGTTGCACATGGCAGGTTTTAAATACCAGTGGGATAAAGCAGAAGGAAAAACCTACCTCTTAAATATGGACAAAGGAAGGAGGAGGTCAGAACTGATGAGGAAGAGCAAGACTGAGGTTAGCAAGATCCAAGAAGTGCAAGGGGAGTCAGTCACCCTGGAGGGGGATAATTAAAATTTCCTTCTCCTTTCCCTGAAAATCCCTCCTCAAAGGAAGGACTTTGAAAATGTGAAAAATGTAAAGAAAGCAGAAGACATCTTTTTACATGCTGACTGAGCCATGCTGCACAAAACAGCGTGAGGCTGCAGCTGAGGTTTACAGAGACTTTGGATCCTGCAACATCTGTGTAATGGTGTAGGTGTCAGCAGAAGAAGCAGGGTGATGGCAATGGCACCTGCAGTTGTGATGTGGTACTGGATGCTACTGTGGAGTTCTAGGCCTTTTCAATGCAGAGAGATAATAGCCGGGGCTGGGGGGCTGGGGGGGGGGGGGGCGGCAGCGCGGGAAGGAAATCTTATCTGATGCTTTCTTATTTGGGGAATGAAGAACAATAGAGTGAAGGTCGGGATGTTACAAGGAGCAAGTGTTTAGTTATTACAATCTATCAAGGATGTATAAATGTGTGGCAGAAAGAGAGTGTGACTGCTTAATTAAATGCCTTAATTTATTTGACTTCTAAAAAGTCTTTGATAAGGTCATGCCAGAAGCTACAGTGAGCTGCAGAAGATCTTTAGCTCTCCAGAACTGTACACTGGTCTGTCTGTTTTCAATATGAGGGATTTAGAAGATATTATTGTTGTATATTTCAGATTTTTAGATGACGACAGGATTTGATAAACTAGTGTGGTATCTTACCAGTATCCCTCCTGGTGGTGAGGAGTTAAAATACAGAGCAAGACTCTTCTCAGTGGTGCCCAGTGGCAGGACAAGAGGCAATGGGCATGAATTGAAACATTCATTTAAATAAAACCAAAATCATTTAAGCATGGGAAAAAGGCTTTATTCCTGTGAGGGTGGTTGAACACTGGAACAGCTTGCCCATCTATTGCAGTTTGGGACCAAAAGACAGTGTGGAGACTAATGCTGATATGCTATCAGCGTTGCCAACTAGGCCTAACTTATGCTAAATGCTGCACCAGAGGAGTTGTGGCATCTCAGTCTTTGGTGATACTCAAAACCTAACTGGACAGAGTCTTGAGCAAACTGTGCTAGCTGACCCTGCTCTGAGCAGGAGTTAGATTAGGTGATCTCCAGACATCCCTTCCTACCTCACTGATGCTGTGATTCTGGGAAAGTTTTCACAATATTGGAGAAAAATATTATTAACGTGTAAAGAAATCTCATTTTCTGTCTTAAGAGGAATGTAGATTCACTTAAGATTTGCTGATATATATAAATATGATTTGCTGATTGTAAATATGGTCATCTGATAGCCTTGTCTGCTATCTTCTCTAATGGTCATTCAGATTGTACAGGCACATGCAGAAACAATACTGTGATCATTGTGCCTGCAGGACGAATATAAAAATGAGATGTGTATCTCAAGCTTATGAATGAGAGAACATGTTTGGCTCAGAACACATTGATTTTTGGTGTATTGATATAAATCTTGGGTGATCAATAGTACAGCTGGTTGCAGGAAATGACTGACTGATCTCCAGACCTAAAATAATTTCAGTCTAATGAGGACAACCTATAACCACAGTGTCTGGGCATCACTGTGAACTTTATCAAAGAGAAATTACCAAGATGAGTGAGGAAATCAAAATGACCATAACAGGGGGAGAGGGGGAAGAAAAGGCAGAGTTCCCTCTACACAGCAGAAAATCATACTGAGGACCAGAGCAGAGTATAGCATAATTGTACATGTCTACATTGCCTGCTGAGGACAAGCCTGGGGTAAGTCCAGGTCCTGGTGTGCCCAGGGTATGTCCTCAGGAGCACATGTAATAGTAATCACAAGCACTGGTCTTCTGCCAAGTTATCACTGCCTGGTTGCTCACAAGCAGTCTTCAGTCTGTCCGAGAGACAAAAGTCACACGGCAGTCAGGCAGGAGGGGACTCGAGAGGGTATGATGGAGTGTTTCATGCTTTTCATTGCTCCAAACCAATTTTCCAGGATGACAGAGGAAGGCTGTTAATGGAATGGTATGCCTGTTACTGGTGTCTATATTTTAAAATGCTTAAGACAAATTGAAAAGGGTAGACAAAGACATCCAAGATTGATTTGGAAAGTGAAAAAAAAAAAGCATTATAATGTGAGATTAATGAAGTTCAGTACATTTTGTTTGATCAAACAGATGTTCTGGAGATGAAGCATAGCTTCCCTGACTTTTTTTCACAGTTGGTGGCTCCTAAATCTACTAAAGAAAGGTGTAGTAATAACAAGGAACTTGAAAATGCAGCTCAAAAAAGTGAGAAGAGAAACAATTCTAATGTGACTGTAATAAGCATATAGCAGTAGAACCAGCAGAATAATTGACCTGAAAACATGATGAATTCCATGTCACTAGGACATCTAACTATACTGCTAGTCCAAGTAAGCAATGTAGGTTCTGTCTTTAGCATATGGGGGAGACATATTAATTTCACGAGTGTAATTTATGTCCTTATAATATATACGTATGAGAAAATGGGGAGGAGAAGAGACTCCTAGGTTAAAACTCAACCTTGAATTTAGATTGCTAAAGCTGGGAGAGATAAATTGGCCCTTGTCAACTTGAAAGTTATATATTCAGCATGGTATCAAGGGACTCAGTAATTTCTAGATAAGTTCTATGACCTGTATTAAACAGCAAGTTGCACTTGATCATCATTATAATGAATATATGGTCTGCTAAAATCTTAAAAAAACCTCTGTGTGTGTTCCAGAGGCCTGCCCCAACAGTAGATGTTTGAAGCTAATGATCAAGATAATTTTTGAAAGACAAGGCAAAGTCTTAAGCTGATTTATTTTTCATTCAAATTTTTATTCAGTTTTCATTGAATTGTTATTTATCTAGATGTCATTCAGCTATGTCATTCTTATATTTTACCTATAAATACAAGTATTCTTCCAGAAATAAATTCATGAGGTAATAAATCTGAATAGTTAAATCTAATTCTTGCTGTCTGCCTGTTTTAGAAGCAGAAAACTTGGTCCTCCTTTGTCACAAGCATGCCAGTATATTCCTTCAAGTTGAAACAGCAGTACTGACAATAATTCTTTTTATTGACCCACTGTCATAAAAATACAGCATAGTTCTGTTGAAGTTTTCTTGCATGTGATGCACTGTCTGAAAGGGCTTCTTACTTGCCAGTTGAGGAAGTGTTATCACTGTCAATGAGTTAAAAGTGATGGAAGGAAACTTCTGTGTTCATTATATAAAGCAAGAAAGATTGATAGCTGGGATTTCATCAGTAATCTTATGGGTGGATGAATGCAAAAGCATTTACAAGATTGGAAGATGATAGCTTTTGACAAATCACAACCTTAATTATCTCAGTAAATAAATTTGTGACACTAATTATTATTATTATTATTATTATTATTATTATTTATTGGAAAGAACCCAACCCAAGACATTGAGCTCAAATGAAATAATATATACAAAATTAGAATCTTCAGAATACCTTTTGGTAATTTTACCCATGGTCCTGAGCTGTAGACAGGCAGCTGTAGAGGCCAGACATGTTTATGGCACCTTCCTTTGGGTGGTCTATAGGGACCTGGGATATCTGTTAAGGCTCTGTCCTCATCCTGTTCCCTATAATAGGAAGTACAAGAAATCTTGTCAAGAGACAAGAGTTCTTGACAGTCCTAAGGGGAAGGGCACCCCAGGAAAACCAAAAATATTATGCTTCCTTCACATTGCTCTAGCCTTTTTAACCCACCACAAAGGAATTCCAACTACTCCAGACAGTAAGTCAGCTTCATCTGAGGCCCAGCTTAAATGCCTCTATCCAAGGCACATAGCATGGGGATAAACAAGAGGAGTTAGAGGTGTGCACAGGCCTGCAGGGCTACAATCTTACTGGCATCACGGGGATGTGGTGGGATGGCTCCTATGACTGGAGTGTTGGAATGGAAGGATACAAGCTCTTTAGGAAAGACAGGCAGGGGAGACGAGGAGGGGCTGTCACCCTCTGTGTCAGTGACCAGCTGGAGTGCATGGAGCTCTGCCTGGGGGTGGGTGAGGAGCTGACTGAGAGCCTATGGGTCAGGCTTAAAGGGGGAGCAGGGACAGGTGACGTTATAGTGGGGGTCTGCTACAGGCCACCCGACCAGGAAGAGCGAGCAGATGAGGCCCTCTGTAGACAGATAGGAGCAGCCTCACGTTCACAAGCCCTGGTCCTCAGGGGGGACTTCAAGCACCCCAGTATCTGCTGGAGGGACAACACAGCAGGGCATAAGCAATCCAGGAGGTTCCTGGAATGCACTGATGACAGCTTCCTTCTCCAAGTGATAGAGAAGCCAACAAGGAGAGGTGCTATGCTGCACCTTGTTCTTACCAAGAAGGAGGGGCTGGTGGGGAATGTAAAGCTCAAGGGCAGCCTTGCCTGCAGTGACCATGAAATGGTAGAGTTCAAGATCCTCAGGGCAGTGAGGAGGACGCAGAGCAAGCTCGCTACCCTGGACTTCAGGAGAGCAGACTTTGGCCTCTTCAGGGATCTGCTTGGCAGAATACCATGGGATACAGCCCTGGAGGGAAGAGGGGCCCAAGAGAACTGGTTAATATTCAAGGATCACCTCCTCCAAGCTCAGGGGCGATGCATCCCAACAAAGAGACAGTCAGGCAGAAATACTAGGAGGCCTGCAGGGATGAACAAGGAGCTCCTGGAGAAACTCAAACACAAAAAGGAAGCCTATAGAGGATGGAAGCAAGGACAAGTAGCCTGGGAGGAATACAGAGAAATTGTCCAAGCAGCCAGGGATCAAGTTAGGAAAGCTAAAGCCCTGATAGAATTAAATCTGACCAGGGAAGTCAAGGGCAACAAGAAAAGCTTCTATATGTACATCAGTGATAAAAGGAAGACTAGGGAAAATGTGGTCCCTCTCTGGAAGGAAACGGGAGACCTGGTTACCCGGGACATGGAGAAGGCTGAGGTAATCAATGACTTTTTTGCCTCAGGCAAGCGCTCCAGCCACACGGCCCAAGTCATAGAAGGCAAAGGCAGGGACTGGGAGAATGAAGAAGCACCCACTGTAGGAGAAGATCAAGTTTGAGACC
>NW_010972820.1:282902-283111 GCF_000737465.1 Haliaeetus leucocephalus | reverse complement strand
AACCTGAAGGTGCACAAGTCCACGGGACCTGATGAGATGAATCCGCAGGTCCTGAGGGAACTGGCGGATGAGGTGTCTAAGCCACTATTCATCATATTTGAGAAGCTGTGGCAGTCCAGTGAAGTTCCCACTGACTGGAAAAGGGGAAACACAACTCCCATTTTTAAAAAGGGAAAAAAGGAACACCTGGGGAACTACAGGCCAGTCAG
>NW_010972820.1:229642-282739 GCF_000737465.1 Haliaeetus leucocephalus | reverse complement strand
GTGGGTAAGGGAAGAGCAACTGACATCTTCTACCTAGACTTGGGCAAAGCATTTGACACTGTCCTGTATGACATCCTTGTCTCTATAATTGGAGAGCCATGGATTTGATGTAAGGACCACTAGGTGGATAAGGAATTGGCTGGATGGTTACACTGAAAGAGTTGCAGTCAACGGCTCAATGTCCAAGTGGAGACTGGTGATGAGTGCTGTTCCTCAGGGGCCAGTATTGGCACCGGTGCTGTTTAAATCTTTGTCGGTGACATGGACACTGGGACTGAGTGCACCCTCAGCCAGCTTGCTGATGACACCAAGCTGTGTGGTGCTTTCAACACATTAGAAGGAAGGGATGCCACCCAGAGGGACCTTGGCAGACTTGAGGAGTGGGCCCGTGCAAACCTCATGAAGTACAAGAAGGCCAAGTGCAAGGTCCAGCACCTGGGTTGGGGCAATACCAAGCACAAAGACAGGCTATGCGATGGGTGAATTGAGAGCAGCCCTGCAGAGAAGGACTTGGGGGTGTTGGTTGACGAGAAGCTCAACATGACTTGGCAATGTGCGCTCACAGCCCAGAAAGCCAACCATATCCTGGGCTGCATCAAAAGAAACGTGGCCAGCAGGTCGAGGGAGGTGATTCTCCCCCTCTGCTCCGCTCTCATGGGACCCCACTTGCAGTACTGCATTCAGCTCTGGAGCCCCCAACATAAGAAGGACATGGACCTGTTGGAGCAAGTCCAGAGGAGGGCCATGAAGATGATCAGAGGGCTGGAGCACCTCTCCTATGAGGACAGGCTGAGAGAGTTGGGGTTGTTCAGCCTGGAGAAGAGAAGGCTCTGGGGAGACCTTCCAGTACCTAAAGGGGGCCTACAGGAAAGATGAGGAGGGACTCTTTAACAGGGAGTGTAGTGATAGGATGAGGGGTGATGGTTTTAAACTGAAAGAGAGTAGATTTAAATTAGACGTAAGGAAGTACTTCCCTGTGAGGGTGGTGAGGCACTGGAACAGGTTGCCCAGAGAGGTTGTGGATGCCCCATCCCTGGCAGTGTCCAAGGCCAGGTTGGATGGGGCTTTGAGCAACCTGGTCTAGTGGAAGGTGTCCCTGCCCATGGCAGGGGGGTTGGAACTAGATGATCTTTAAGGTCCCTTCCAACCCAAACCATTCTATAGTTCTATGATTCTATAAGCATGCTAGAGGGTCAGGATCCTAATCAGGAGCTCCTGCTTACAGGTAGTCCTTTATGTCCCAGGGCAAGAAAATTCACAAGTCTTGTATCTCCTAGCATGTGGCAGGACCTCTAAAATGAAGAAGTGAATTTTAAATGCTTTTCAAGCATACAGAATAATACCAAACAGAAGAAAAATCTTAGGTAACATTTAGGCAGCCAGTATCTTTAAACATCCCTCTAACACTGGGCTCTGCCTTAGCTCCCCATTCCCTCTACTCTGTGACACAGATCATGGGACTATCAGCTTGAGATGTGCTGCATCAAACAGTTTACCGCTTGACCTTCAACTCCTTCTTCCACTTTAATATATACATTTTGCTTTCCCAACCTAAAAAAAAATCAATTCTACCACTAAAAAATGCTTTAAGTCAGAATTCCCCACAGTGCCTCAAATGAAATTATTTTTTTCCTCTACCCTCTCATTAAAACCAGCATAAAGCCAAAGCTTCTGTTTAATTATATATATATATGAAACTTTGCCTACAGCTCCACCTCCAGCTTTACTATCCCACCCTGGAAAGTAAAACAGAATTAAAACACATTTTTGGGCAATAAAACTAAGCATAGCCATCAAGGAAAAAGAAAATGGTTATACAACCTCTGAAACAGTCTGAATGCCTAGCATAACCTCCACTTAAAAAGTCTGTTATTATGTCCTACTAAAATATGACAAATAGCCTGTGATAATAAGTAATGGACATGCTATCATTAAATTAAACTGTACAAATAAAAAGGGCTACTTTATTCAAATAATGGAAAGCCAGAGCACAGAATATGAATTTCAGCCTGAGTATGGTACAATGTTGAAAATAAGATCCCCATCAGTAAATGCAGACCTGACCTAAATTATCTTTAATATAATGCTCTGGAGAATCATTTCAATTAGGTCCTAATAATGAAAAGACATTTTCTTTATATTAATGACATTTTTTATTTTTTTTTGCTTTTGCATTCAAAAATTCAGAGAACAGTGGTTCAAACCTCTGTATTCTTTCTGAAGGCAGACACCTGGCCTTAATATGGGGTAAAGATAGAAGAACACTGAAGAATGTAGTTGTGCAAAGTATAAGGAGGAACACAGAGGACAGTGTGTAGGTATTTCAGTATTTTGGTTCTTCCCCCATCAGTCTGTGACCCACTTTCCTCTGCAAAATGACTTTATTTTCTCAGACTGAAGGCTCTAAAATGGAAAATGCTGTTTAATACACCTGACATTTTCTGGTACGGTCATTTTTTTTTTTTTAAGAGTATACTTATATTTCTATTAAATAAAGCTTGTATTTTAATGTATTATATTCACATTAATCAACAGGGACTATCACAGAAGCTGTGTCAAAGTGTCATGGCGAAACACAATGGTGTTCTACAACAAAAGATTTTGTTGCAAACAGCTACATAAGGCAATAAGGAAAAATTCTGGGTCTTTTCTATGAGTTTCCATAAGTCTTGCATTATTATAAGTTTCACGGCTGAAAATTCTGTTTCAACTTGGTTAAAGCTTTGGGTCTTTTCTACTTCTACAGCCTTCAAGAGACACTTTATTATATAGGGCTTGTTTAATATACACAATCTATGTAGGCAGAGCTAAGGCTAGGGTTTCACTTAGTGACATCTACATTAAAAATATTAATTGCAAATAGTTTTCAAAATGCTTTCAAACAAATGACGCATTTTAAAAATTTTGGGTTTGGACTGGGAAAAATAGTACTATATTTTGGATTACAATCCAGATGTAGCAAAAGCTGTGTTATATTTACCTATCCTAAAATATTAGACTGCTTTTTAACTAGGACATATTTATTTAATTAATTTAGATTAAAAGCCACCCCTTTCCTTTGGAGGGTAAAGAAAGCTTGCTTTTTTGATAGTGCTTAATTAAAGATAAAACAACTGCATAGAGTGAATGTATTATAATGACTAAGACTACTTTATGCTTTGCAGATTCTGCTGCATTAAGCATTTTTGTGGAACTTCCACAGATTTTAAGAACAAATGATGCATGAAACCAGAGCAAATTGGGCCCTGAGTGTGTGGGTGGGTGAAATAGAGGATTTAAAGGGATTAACACTTATTGGAGTACCTCAAATAAAAGATTTTGACTGTGTAATAATGCAAATCAAGAAGAAAAAAAAGCAGGTGCAGGGCCACATTAGAAGTGGGATGCGTAGTTTTGATATTAAAAGAAAGTTAGAAGATCAATCATAAACCTAAAACTTTTAAATCTGTCTGTAAATTACATATCATCAGCTTGTTTTTCCTGATGACATTTAAATATGATATTCAAAAGTTGCTGGGAGCTAATCCATGCAGCTGAGCTGGACATGGAGAGATTTATCCAAAATTCCTGCATTATTTAGCATACATTAAAATAATAACTGCATAATGACAAAAGGTGTCTTGTTACAGAGATTGGAGAGATCTTTCTACAGGATGCCTGCCTGGAAGCTGTGCTAACTAGTAGGAATTGGCAGGGACCATTCCTCAATGCATCAGCTACTGAAAGGCACGACCCAAAGCAGGGACAATCTGGAAGAGCTCCCATTTCCAGCAGCCCACCCAATGGGCAAGAATTGCAGGGCTCTGGGAGACGCACTGTGCCCACCCAGCTACACAGAAAATGTCCTGACGAACTCCTAGTGCCCATGACAAATATAGTTGCCATACACTACCCTGAGGAGAAAATCCTGCTACAAATGAATTTTACTCCTGGATTTAGCAGAAAAATGTATTACTGGAGGTTTACGGGTATGGGAGTAACAGAAAGGACAGAGTGAAAGGCGTGGTTTCTGTTCAGAAACTATGTACATTTCTAGGCCTCCGAGCATCTTTGTTTTATAGGCTAGTTTCCACAATGTGACAGAGAAGGATTCGACCCCATAATATCTGAGATGTGGGGCAATGTTAATAAGAAAAGATTAACCAAAATAAATATATATATATATTCTTTTTCTTTCTCTCCTTTTAGTGTCTTCTTAGGTGAATTTAAGAGACAACTTTATGACACTCAGCTAGGTGCAAAAAAACCCCCCAAACACCCCACAAACCCCCCCATAAACCACAAGTGGACAGTAGATATAATTGCTGTCTGAAAGCATTTATATGCTTTATATACATTTATGCTGTATCTTTCTTCTAATGATATATAAAAGCATTTCATAATTAAAGTTATTAGTAAAAGTAGGAAAAAGGTGTTGAAATGTTTTCGTTTAAAGAGAGGAATAGAAAGGCACATGAAGGATATTCAAAACAATGAATACAATTAGTAAGTCAATCTGAGTACTCTCTTTGGAAAAGACATCACATGGCTTCTGTTTTTCAATCAGCCTAAGCAATTCCTCTTACATAGTGAAATTAGTTAAACAAATGATAAAACGGTGTATGTTGTCACTTTTAACCTTCACTCTGAATTATTAATTGCCTTATGGAATCCTCTAGAAATGTCAGAATTAGTCCTGGAAGTTTTACATAGGTGCACAAAGTGACAATCCACTCACTAGATATTGATTAAACAAAAGAGGTGTAGAGAGCTGAAAAAGTTGCCTACATGCACACAGGATTCCTTGTTTGGTAGTATATACCCAACTCACACAGGGAAATCTTGCACTGTGTAATCTTTCTGACTGATTCCTAGTTTACTTCTAAAGGAAAAGCTATGGGTATGCACAAATGCTTTCAGGATAAATACCTAAATTGAGTACATAAATACATATAAATATTTGAAAGGTAGTCATATTTGTTGTTTTAAGTTTATGTGTGTCTTTTAATGCAATGCAAAGGGGCCATATATGAGAATGAATTTTTAAAAGGAAAATTTAAGCTCAGTACCATGAAAATCTTCTTGGCAGTGAGACATATCATCTATTGGATAGTTTCTCAAGAAAAGCAATTGAAGTGAAAGTGATTGAATTTTTTTAGTCACCACTTTGATTACTTTTCAACATCTTAAAATTTCATGCAAATGGAATATTGGAGGAAAAGATATCTAAAATTATGATGAATGAGCTGACCAAAAACCTATGATTTTTCAAGGGTGAAAAAAGCCATTCGATTAGTTTATGACTATTTTTAGCAATCTCTATAGATCTTTCTTCATTAAAGACATAAACTGTGTATTTACAGCAGAAGATATAGCTGAAATGCTAAAATAAAGCCAAATGAATTATTGCACTATGAAGCAAATACCTAACAAATGTCACACCAGTCTTACGAAACAAACCAAATCCTCCCAAGGCTTTTTTTAATTAGAGCTGCAGTGAACCTTTTCACCATTGTTACAAACACTGATAAACAAACTTCTCATAACTTCTAATCTTTAGATACCATTAAGGGACTCTGCTGTGAACCTGGATGCATTCCCTTAGGTCCCCACTGAGGACTGAACCTAAAACACTCTGACAATTGCACCAAGCCAGTGGGAAATTTATTCTGCATTTGGGTGTTAAAACGAGTTGAGCCTCTGAACTGACTGGCAGCATTCAGAGCAGGAGTATTTTGTTAAAGTATTGTTCTACGTGTACTTTTTATATGGTTTATATAGGTGTTTGATAAGCAGGCTAGAGGTTGAACTCTATTGTGCTGATTAGACAGGAGAAAGAAAATTGGAGAGGGTAAGTGTGACTGGAATAATAAGGAAGCCTGCAGAATTGAGAAGTATATGTTAAAGGCAAAGCAATGTCTTGGTGTGGGGAAAAAAAGAACACTCCAACTTAATGTTAAAGAAGGTTGATATCTAGCTCTATGTCCAAATAAGTGAATCAATTACAACACAGAAATAGAGAATACCTCGTTTGATTTCCAAACGTATTGTGAATCCAATAGACTACTTAAAAGTTAATATTTTAAATCTTAATTGGAAAAAAAAATGGTGAGCAGGCTATGGTAAAGAAAGGCAAAAACAGCAATGGAAGAAAGAAAGAAAGAAAAAAAGTATTAAACAATGAAGAAATGCCTTTTTTATCTCCAGGTTTAGTAAAAGCTAAAATATCAGGTTTAAGATATTTATTCTGAGAACAGTCTTAGGTGCAATGTTCACTTACTCTTAAATTAATTTAGTAATGGTTCAATAACAGAATGAGGTTCAATATTGTACCAAAAGTAAAATGATCAAATTATAAGTAAGAAGAAATATTTGAGAAAAAATGTACATTATGCTGCTCCTTGGAAAAAAGTACCACAGAGTGAGTAAGTCCTGATTTCATATGGATGGAAGCTTGGTTGCTTGCTTGCTTCGGTATCTTTTGAAATTCCTGTGCTGCAAAGTGTTTTATGAATACTTGCAAATGAGGTTTGCCATTTAAAAATCATATTATTTTGGACAGAACCTTTTCTCTTATATTTCAGCACAGGTATTTTGTTTATGTTTTAGAGGAAAATGACATGAAGTATTCAGATTTTCTTTTTTAGCTTGGTTGTATTAGAACAGACCCTGAAGTCTGGAAATAGCTAAAGGAGTAACAGTAAGCAGCAGTGAGAAGGAGGAGTAAGGTTTGTTTTTACCCGAATTTTGATAGATTCTGCCTTCATCTAAGGATTTTCACAAATAGATATTCTCTTGAAAGGATATTTACATTATAGAACAAAAAAGTTGGCATAGAAGCTGAAATTTAGGGGGTTTATTATTCAGGAAGCAAAAATCACAAGGACATTTGTGTTGCTGAATGGGTTGTGCTGGATCATACTACATCTGCTATACATTTAACTTTTCTTTTTGTTCATTTTTTTACCACTTCTAGCTTTTGTCTGAGCTGCATATTTTTCCTGGTTTTGTTTTCCAGTTTATACTGAACTAAATTCCTTAAGGATGCCTCCTTTGGGCTCCTCTTTCTTATTGTCTTCCTCTTTCCCCTACCCCCTGCCCCCCAACAAAATTACTCAACCATTGTCTTCAGCGGATAGTTATGCTCACATTCATCATGAATTTGTCATTAATCTACTGTTCTACCCTGTCTATGAAACAGCAACATTGCTGCCCGCTACTGCTAAATCTCCTTTGTGCATCTCCGCACCTGGACTTTGAGAAACACAGTAATACATTGGAGAACTAATTTATGTTCCTTCTTATTTCTCCCTTCTGCAGCTGACTTACACATTCCTAGTGCATAGGTATGCTGGAGCCATATGGGTATTTGTACTCCTTGCTTGCCACCTGTGTGATCAAAAGTGAAACAATAAATGTGCATGTCCTATAATTCTTTCCAGTGTTACCTAGTGATTTGCACACATTCATGTGTTATGTTTATATCCTGACTGGGTTCTTACAACTCACAAGACTTATGTGAAAGTTACTAGCAATAAGAGCTTATTTCCCCGATGTTTAATTCCTTACATTTTTAAAGAACAACATAACAATACTTCAGCCAATACTAACTGATCAAAATGATTATCAGTTTGCATAGGATGAGAAAAATATGGACTTTATTTCTGAAACATTATATGTATGCGCCTTATATAGAGATGTGCATGAATATATTTCAGGCCCACATGATGCAATTTTCATAATTAATCTCAGATTTGATTTGAGACTCA
Source organism: Haliaeetus leucocephalus (assembly GCF_000737465.1). Lineage (NCBI taxonomy): Eukaryota > Metazoa > Chordata > Aves > Accipitriformes > Accipitridae > Haliaeetus > Haliaeetus leucocephalus. The sequence continues at coordinate 274,991 of NW_010972820.1, read as the reverse complement.
AATAGGATTCAGTTCTTCTATATATTCTATTCTCATTCAGCTGTTCTTTCAATGCTGGCTACATGTTACTGTCTAGACACAGAAGAAGTTCCTGAAGGTTAAGGTAAAAAGGTTGATGGGGGTAGATGGCTGTGTGATCTGAGCGTACCAGGTTCTGGAAATGTTCACAAAGCAAGGAGCTCCTCTGATACCCTTCATAGTCAATGCAGCAGTAGTGTAGCTTTAGGACTAGGTCACAGATCAGTCGTTTCTCTCTAGCTCACACAAGCTGTATGAGAGCCTCCATTCCTGGTTCTTCGAATTGTCTACTTAACATATTCTTTTGCAACAATATTATATTGTTACTGTTCAAAACACACAGAAAAAAAAAAGCTATCACTACTAATATTCTATACTCTTGCATAAGGTACCAATGTATTTTATTTGTATACACTTTGAGATAGATCTTATTTGACATTTTTAATCAAATCATATTTATCACTATGCACTTCTTTAATTGTTTTGTTGTTGCTTGTTTGTGGGTTTGTGGTTTGGGTTTTTTTGGGGGTGGGGCAGTTTCTTCTTGCAGGAAGAACAATCCTAACTCTAAAATGTCAAAGCACATTTTTCCCATAGTTTAGATTTAACTGGAGTGCAAATTGTACTAGAGATCTGTGCAAGAAAAAACCCACACAAATTCAAAAGAAGAATGAATTTAAATGCGCACAGAAATGCCTTACACATGCACACACACACTTAGGTATATGTAGTTAAAAATTCTGCAAAGCAACTGGGCAGATTCTGACTACTAAAAGTGTTAATTAATAAATAAATTAATAGTGATTTGCAAAAGTACTTTTAGCAGTGTTTTTTGTATCATTGTATGGCCTCAGGCAAGTCACTAGATTTCTTACCTCAGTGAATCTATATGTGAAATGGATACAGTACCCATTCCCTCAGTGAAAAGCAGAGCATGCATTAATTGGATCTGAATAAAAGGGGTTAGATAGCTTGCACACATAGACAAATACTGAACCTGAGTCTCTGCATATGCTTGAAATCATGCAAGTATTTTCACATTTGTAGACACAGAATGCCATGTTTTTTATCAGTGCTGGGAACATTTATGCTTTATCACAAAAAGATGTAAAGCCAAGTTGTATATGTTCAACAATTTAGAACCATCTGTTGTGGAGAAAAAAGGTAACTACTGAGTCAGCCTGAGGTCAGAGATAAAGTATAACTTGAAGTGCAGCAGGCAAAAATAGGCTTTTTCTGTTGAGGCTAAATTACCAGTAAGGTAAACCACCCATGAAGCATCCAGCTGGGAAGTGACTAACAGAAGCTTCAAGGTGAAACAGCTTCCTCCACACTTACTGAACTGCTATTTATATTGCTGTAGGTATCTTAAAACTTCAATCATCATTTATAAGGGAAAAATATGAAAAAAAAAATAGATATATAGATGACCAAACAGTGGCTTACTATTCATGAATGCAAGCTCTTGAAGTTAATAGCTTATGTTTCGTTTGAGGGTCCTTTAGCAAACATTTTTCTCTTTCTGGCGTGGTTCTGGGTTTTATTGGTACTCCCTTCAAGAAATGTGTGTATATTAATAGGCAGAAATTTATAAAATGTTTTCCTGTCCTACTTGTCTTAATGCCTCATTGTTATATTGTGCTACAACAAACATACAGCCTGCTAAATCCTTCTTTTGATCTTTTACACTAACGAAAACAGGCACTGAATCAGCAATTCCTTTTGTACATCTGTGATCTTAAACCTACGTGTATCCAATTAGTGCTGCCTTTGACTTTGCATCTTTATTAAAATTACATCGTCTTGCTCTGTGATTGAATCTGACCACTAATATGTTTCGACCTAAATACTTTGGCCTTTTTTTTCAGGTTTTGAATGAAAACTCTTTGAGAATGAAATCTTTCAAAAGAAAAAGATGTAATTCATTCTTCTTTAATGTGATGGTTTTGCAGAAGCCTTATTCACCTCACATTCATACTGCTGATGTTGTTTGAATTGTTGCTTCAAATAGCAGCTCCCAGAATAGCAGATGAGAGCATTTTTACATTGTTTTAAATCACAATAAAAAGTGTTCGGTCCCTTGCATCAATGTTGTGTTTATAGTCCTTACAAACCCCATGCATAAAAAAAAAACGTACCAAGGAGTCCACTCTTTATACGTGCATGTTCTATGCATATCTCAGACACATTACTTCTTATTTAATGTGCCTAATTTCTAAGGATATTCAACTAAGTTCTCTGTTAAACAGGATATATACAGAGGAGTTTTATTTTTGCACAAGCTCTTTTAATCTTGCTTATTCATAAAAGTTTTTAAAGTGCGTACATTGCAAGTGGATTTAAAGTATCTGAACTGTAATTACTGTCATTAGTGCTGTACCATCTGCATCTTTCAGGAACCAGCAGATTGAACTAATCACCAATAATTGTTTTCAAGATGTTTAGCACATCTTAAATTTAAACGTCAAAACAAAAGCTTATATTTGGCGCTGATTTCTGCCAAAGTCTTCTTTTTCCAACATCCTAGATCTACACTAGTTTGATGTGCTGGATTAAGCCCTACATGAGCTTCTCCTCTAGCTAAAGCCTGATACGTAGTTTTGGAAAGTGTTTGGTGGTTTCTGATTTGTATTTTCCCCTTAGTAGCCCACATTACAAAGCCATCGTACATCACTGCAGATCAGAACCCTTGCTGGGACCATAGCATGGAAAATGAATTACTTTCCAATACAAACACAGTGATTCCTTCTTAAATCACCTCTTGTAGTCACTGAAGAAATGGCTGAGGAAAGTTTTATCTGTGTAAATCTATCACACCTGACACAAAAAGGAACAGACCACTTCGGATTTAATAGAAGCTAGCACAGTGATCTGACTAAGATAAAAACATTTTTAGCTAATGTATAGATATGCGCTTTTAATAATTTTACTCTTTACTTTGTCTAACAGCCTCCTTACTTTTTAAGGTTCCTAAAAGTATTTGGCAATTCTTATGTGCAAATGACTGTAACATTGTACTGTCTTTCAAATACAAATACACTTAATTCATATATTCAAAATTTTCATATAAGAAAAGAAAATGGTTTGATGAAACTGATTTTTTTAATAATGTTTAACAAATGAAAATTAATAACATTTTCTCCAGGCTTCTTTGTGTTTTCTTCCTTTTCTTTTTGACTATTAAACTTTGATCCTATAAAGGACTGTGCCTGTTCATATGTAGAGCTGCTTGCAGGAAAGAGACTTTAGACTAAACTCCTCAGGGCGAATGTATCATGCCACTAATTTTATTTCCTAGCCTCAGTACAACCTGCTGATACATCAGCCCTCAGGGTCTTAGAGATATTGTTCAGTCTTGCCCCAAATTCTGCTGATAGACAGTAGATCCCCTTCAGCTCTTCAGTTTTATAGAATGGTTAAGACACAGAATAGTCCAAATTATTAAACAGAAAAGATAAACCCGTGGTATACAAGGGAATTACCTCAAATACTTAAGAAATATCCTACCAAAGCAAAACTGAACTGTTCAGTTCACGCTGTCCTACACACACCAGCTGTACCTACACCGAATCTCACACGTGTTGTATTCACAGCTCCTTCATCTGGTGAACAGCAGGGGCAGAGCCTCAATTTGACTTTAACAAAGAAATTGTCCCAAGTCAGTATTTGTTCCACAATATTGAGGCCAACATCTAAATTATTAGTCATAGGATACTAAGTAACTAGCAGGTGTCTACCTCCTTTGTTCTGATCAAGAAAGCACTTTTGAAGCAAATAACTTAGTCATTTTTGGTTCTGACCATTGCTTTGTGTCATGCAATGGTGTTGGACGACATGAAATAAAATCCTCTTAGATGGAGTGAAATAGAGTAATGAAGCACTCCAAGAGATCACCTAGTATTCTTCAGCCATTAACATGTGTTCAGGCCATGGAATCAGACCAGAACTAGGCCACCCCCCCACCCCAAGATACATAGTCCCTAACACCAATTGTGTCGCTCTCTTAGATCCGCTCCTATTGTACTGCGCTAATGATTATAACCACAGATCATTCCATAAACACTTGCCAGGCACAGATGTTTTGGGGGTTTTTTAATGAAATCATAGTATCGTTTGGGTTGGTAGGGGCCTTTACAGATGATCTAGTCCAACCCCCCAGCTCAAAGCAGGGTCGGCTGCTGCAGGTTGCTTAGGTCCATGTCCAATCACATACTGAATATCTCCACAGACAGAGACTTCACAACCTCCCTGGGCAATCTGTGCCAGTGTGTAACCAGTCTCAGAGGAAAAAAGTGTTTTCTTGTGTTCAGATGGAATTTAATGAGTTTCCATTTGTGCCCACTGACTCTTGTCCTTTCTCTAGCCTGCCAAAGTTCCTCTGAATAGTCTCACATCTCTGATATAACAGCCACTCCTCCCAGTTTTCCAACATCTGTGAACTTGCTGAGGGTGTACACTGTCCCAACACCCAGGTCATGAATGAGATGTTAAACAATACTCGCCCCATTATTGGTGCCTGGGTATACCACTAGTGACTGGCTTCCGAGTGGACTTTTTGGCACTCATCGCCACACTCTGGGCCCAGCTGTTCAGCCAGTTTTCTGTCCAACTCACTGTGCACTTACTTAACTTGTACTTTGTCAGCATTTCCATGAGGATATTATGGCAGACAGAGTCAAAAGCCTTACTAAAGTCAAGCTAATCAATGTCCAGTACTCTCCCTTCATCCACCAAGGTCGTCACATCATGGTGGAAGGCTCTTAGCTTGGTTAGGCTTGATTTCCCCTTTGCAAATCCATGCTGACTACTCCTGATCACCTTTTTGTCCTTTATGTGTTTGGAAATGCTTTCCTGGAGGATTTTCTTCATCAGCTTCCCAGAGACTGAGGTGAAGCTGACCAGCCTGTAGTTCCCCCAATCTTTCCTCTTGCCCTTCTTGAAGATAGCAGTGGCATTTGTTTTCTTCCAGTCTTTTGACCCTCTCCCATTCACCACAGCTGTTCAAAGTTAATCGAGTGGCCTCACAGTAACATCAGCTACCTCTCTCAGCAGTCGTGAGTGCAACCCATCAGGTCCCCATGGACTTATGTATATCCAGTTTGTTGAAGGACTCCCTATCTTGGTCATCCTCCGTCAAGGGCAGGTCTTCCTAACTCCAGAGTTTCTCTGTGGTCTCAGGGGCTTGAGATACCAGAAGAGCAGCTTCACTGGTAAAGACTGAGGCAAATAAGGCATTGAGAACCTCAGCCTTTTCTGTGTCATTTGTCACCAGTTCCCCTGCCCCATTCAGCAGCAGGCTCACGTTTTCCCTACTTTTCTTTTTGCTGTTTAAGCATTTGTAGAATCTATTCTGAGTCCTTTTCTATCAAGATATTTGAATCGTCATAAAAGCAAATAATTTTAAATCTGTTTTTTGGGAAGGTTTTTTGTTTGGCTGGATTTTGGGGGGGGGAGGGGAAGGTACAGACCCTCTTAAGAAAGAGGCATTTATTGTTTTTCAACAGCTCAGAAGTTCTTGCAGTGAACTGTTGCATTATGCTGGATCTGTTATGAAGACTTTTATCAATTTTTATGTACCCAGGTAGTGGTATACTGGTTTCATTTGAATATTAACTTGACTGAATCAGCCCAACCTCTTGGAGGCTTAAGGTCAGTTAATTAAACAGAACATGTTTTGAATGTTGTTTTTAATATGTTTTGTTATTCAACCATGCAAACTCAGCAGTGGACTATTTATTTATTCTTTTCTTTCCTTGGTTTGATTTTAAAGATTTTATTGTGTTTGCCATGTTTGTCAGAATTATTTTTTTTTTTCCCCAGTAGAAATCTTACATGATTTGCTTCCAAGGGACAATGGTTACTTAAAAAGCAGAGCATGAAACAAGTCAAAAACAGATACTGCTGTCTTTCAGCTTGGCTTGGGTTCCTTAAGACTGGTGAACACACAATTACATATTCTGAGTGTGTCTTTTAAATATATCTAGTAACATGTAAAAATAGTATTTTATATATATGTGCACACACAACAGTCCCTGAATGGTAGAAAAAAATACAGATAAGCTTTGTAGCATAATCAGGGCTAAGCCTAGGGTCTTTCCAATTTTTAATTGGTAATGAAATCTAGAGCCCTAAAAGTGAAAAGAGACTAGAAATGTATTTGTGTATTGTAAAGCTATTGCATATAAAGCCTTAGACCTTAACTCTGAAAGCTGTATTCTTAAATTTACAGATTCAGAAAAACAGCAAAGGTTGTTTGTCTTTAGCAGGCAGAAAGATATAAACAGCAGTCAAGTTATTTTATCTAAAATATGTATTTTGAGCAAGCAGTTCAAGTTTGCAGATCAATAAACAGAATTAGGATGTCATCTGATCACAAAATTATAATAAAACGAAAACATGATGTATATAGTTTTATAAGGATTTTTCATTCTTATGCTTGTTATACCATCTGTATTACCCCTAACCCTTCTAAGACTCTATTTTTTGAAGATACAAATTGTATTTTCTTTCACTTAGGAACACTAGAATCTGATGTGTATTGCACACTGGGGACCTCAAACAGGAATAGTAGTTTATTCTACCCATATGGATTCCTTGTAGTACTTACAGGTAAAACCTGTTAAAATGGCACCTTTATTATAAAGGAATTTTTTTTTTCAGTGATCTTCGAAATGGAAAGATGAAGATTGTTCACAAAATTTTCAAGCAAGGGAATGTTACTGTACTAAAGGTATCCCTATCCTGTAGCACTGACACAACAAAATTTAGAGGTAAATGTTAGTTCACACCTAGGATGGGCAGATGTTTGGAATTTAGAAGTAGCTCATAGCAATATATGGCATCTTTTTCACTTCTGTTGGTTGTAGCATGAGTATCCTTCCACCCTATGTCTGTTTACTGAACAATTTACAAGCTTGCTTTTCCTTTAGAACAAAGAACACATACTGGTTTTGGAATGTATTACATGTATTGTCACGTATCATGTGTATTATGAGAGGATTTAAAGACAACAAATTTAAGCACATGCTGATTCGCAAATGGGGAATCTCTTATACCCAAAAAGCTTTAGGATAGAAAATAATATATTGAAATACTAAGGCTTTTATGTTCCAAATTAACTGCATATTATATGAATGCTTTGAAATCCGTGATCTATGAATTTTAGTGAGAAAGCATCACAATTTCAGAGGTCATGTATTTTTTCCAGCAGGGAAAACAGTTTAACATATCCACAAACACACTTGGGACATGATTACAAATATAGTTCAGCTGTATAACTAGAGAAAAATAAAACAACAACTAAACAATTCCTCCAGGCTAATACTTCAATACTTTGCCCTCCAACTTAGCTGCACTGTGACTGCAATCTATCTCCAGTACTTAGTTTACAAAATTATACTTGATTAGACACATAGGTATGATGTCTACAGCAATTTTTTTTACATTTTAAGACAAACTAAGACTGACTTAAAGAAGTATATATTTCAGATCCATTCAAGATAAATGAAGAGACAGCTGTCAGCTATGGAATATATGAAGTCAACACTTCCTGTTTTGATTATTAGAACAGGTCATCAAAAGAGTAAATAAAGGGACAATTTCTTTTAATAAAGATGACATATTGTCTTTAACATATATACAATTATGTTCATTTTGTTTGTATGTACATTTGGATGAAATTCCCTACAGGAAATAAAAAAAATAAGGAAAAAAGCATTATCAATGCTCAGGCGAATTAATCTATGCAGGGGAATTTAGGTAATCAGTTTGACAGCTTGAATTTGGCAATCTTCTAATGAGCAAGCAGCAATAGCATTATGTGACTTTGGTGATCAGACACAACACGGATATTTAGCTGAAGATAGTAAACCTCAAAAACCCTACATGAAGTTTTCTTGAAGACGTGATGCTAGAATATATTTGTGCAACCCCTTTATCAAGTAACCTTTCTTTGCCTAACAAAAAAAGTTAAAAGTGTCAGGGATTTACTTGGGAAATTAAGTGACTAAAAGGCTACTTTTCATCCTGAACAGAATACTACACCAAATTTTCTCAGGTCTTTGTTTATTTCTAGATTTATTATATACTTGTGGATGTGGAAAAAAAAAAGCTTCTAAACATCTGAAATTGTAGGAAAATCTGGATAGATTCTTAACTGGAATCAAACTATCTCTTAGATATATAAATTGTAAAAGAAAAGCCTAATAATAATTCTCTACTGTTTGCCATATTGTCATTCTTGTACAGATGAGCAATACAGTAGAAATAAATATTTTGTATTGCATGCTGACTCAACAGAATAAATCAGGAAAATAAATTGTCCTTTCTCTTAGGTCATTCTGGGGGTTAATATGGTTATCAGGGGATCTGGAGATGGCATCAGGCTTTATGACTTGTTAGGGTCCTACACTTGGTTTACACCAATATATTAAGTCAGAAGCTGACAAATGTGGGGTTTGCCATCAGTCACTGTTGCAGAACACAGAGCCCCTGGCAAAACCATTGTGCAAGCTGTTCACTGGTAGTTATCAGAGGCTTCAAAATCATCTTGTGCCAAGAAAAAAAGAAAAATAACTGTTAATAACAACTGTATTACAATATTCACTTTATGTATAGGATGGTTAGCAGCAGATTATCATCCTTAGAGTTGTAAGCATCAGGATAAAGTGTGGGGTGTTTCAATAAATAGCTATTCTGGACCAGGGAAAATTAAGTTACAACTAGTAGGTGTAGTCAAATATTCCTAGTTCTATATGAATTAACCTATTACATGTGTATTACAGACATGAAAATGATCACTCCCGTCTGTAAAAGACTCAATCCTCATTAAAGGTTTGACTCATTTAACTGCTTTCTGTTGTTTTTGTTGCTGGTTTTTCTGTTAAAAAGAGCACTCATCCCTTTGAAATTTCAATTTATTTTCTTTTAATAAAGTAATTTTACTGGCCTCAGACTAGGGTGAAGTGACAGATGCTTCAGCACTAGAACCTTAAATAGCGTAATTAGAGCAGGGAAGCACACCTGGCATTCTTTCCTTTTGTTCTTTAAAAACATCTCTAAAATGTTATCATTCAGGACCATTTTCTGCCTTCTATACTTCCTTTCTATTTTTATTTACAAATATTTATAAAAAGGAACATGCAATAGAAGCTCACAGAAATGCAGAAGAGAATGTTTTGAAATTCGTGGTTAGTTGGGATGATAGGCCATAATGGAGCTGTTACTGTTGCTCGTGTCAATGCGCACTCAGGATGTAATCCGTGGATTACAAACACAATGGACCATAGCAGATCCCGCCGTATGAATGGCTGCTGATATGCATAAAAACCTATCACTCCTCAGATAATTATTTTGTCTAAGTTTAGAATGTGAACTGCTGACACTATCAAAGGTACTTTTGGTTGGATATCACAGTAGAAGATGTTACAGGATTTAGCATGTGTTAGCATTAATTGACTATTATGTCTGTCAAGCAAATAAACCCCCACATAATCGAATTAAACAGGGCACTAGAATGACAACTGACTTGAATGCAACCATAAGAAAATGTAGCTGGAATGTTGGTATTTATAAGGAAACTTTTGCATAAATTTTCTTCATGATCTTTGATATGCGGTCATGTTTCAGTGTACTTGTCTTTAATCTGCATTTTGGATTCTTTGTGTGCGTTAAGAGTCTAAAGAAGAGCTTTCTGAAAAGAGAATTACTTTTCCCTAAAACTGTTCTAAAATGCCTGTATCTTGCTATTTTTTTTTGGTGGTGATTTTACATTGATAAATTAAGTTGCTACAGGAGCGGTTTTGTGTGTTCAAAAGGCCATTTCATTTACTATAGTGTGGGATTTTAATTTTTTTATTTTTAAAGAAGTAATTTACTTCAAAAATTTTTTTTTTACCTAGACATAGGCAATAATTATTTTTTTCTCAGCTAGATATTTTGAGGAACAGAGATTTTTTTAGGTTGGAAAAAAAGAAAAGAAAAGAAAATGGTAGTAACCTTATGACTGCATTTCTGCAGTATAGAAACCTAACTATTTACCTTAGTGTCAGCTTCAGCAGTAAAACTTTGGTCAATTGGGCCAACAGAGAAAGTTACAGAGAATATCTGACTTCCTGCCATAAAACTCAGCATGTAGCAATAAATGCCAGTAACAGTTGTTATTGCTCACTGAAAAGACAGAAAATTATGCTTTCTAAAGGGGACCTTGAGGAGTAAGGATACTAGCAGGTTAGCAAAAGAAACTTGTGAAGGAAGTCATCAAAAAGATCAAAACAGAAAGGAGTTCTCAATAGTGTCAGAGGGCATTTACCATTTTCACAGACAAGTATTTTTTATTATTTCATCTGTCTCATAATAAAACATGGAGCTATGAAACTCATTGAGAATAAATTTATTTTTTGATAACTCATAGTCCTTAGAGTGCTAAGCTGGAGGATATTAAAAAAAAAAGCAGTGCATTTATTTAAATTAATATGAAAATACAACAACATACTCCTTTAATTACACCGTGTTCTTTAGGAAAAGGCTTTGTAGCTGGATACAGTTATTACAATAGCATCATTATTTTTCTCCTCATGTAGGTTATTAAGTTACAGGTGGAAACTTTTACAGCTTCCATTATACAGGTTTTGCGCAAACAGAACTTCTATCATCTTTGATGGTAATGTGCACAGTTTTCACAGATGCAGGATGAAGAAAAATAAAACCAAATCCAAAACCACAGAAATATTTGCCTGGAGAAGTAGAGTGAAGTTCTTCAGGAGTCTGTGTAGCTCTACTCACTAATAGAAGCAGTGGTTTTGAATCATTATGTTTGAGGAATCTGAGACTCAAGTAGTTATGAGTTTTTCATCAATTGCATAATGATTCAACTTTGGGCAGGCTTCTGAAACAAATAGTACATGCTGAACATGCTCAGGACTTTACTGGGTACATTAACATAGCCATTCTGCTCTCTGAGAAGCATTATTCCTACTCATTAATGCCATGCCCAACTGCACTTTCTGTCTTTGCAGAGTAACTTCCACATCATTCTTGCCCTGTGATTTAATTCTGACAATAGTCCATGGGCTGCACTAGAATATCAACCACTACAAAAGCTCCATTTCTCATTAATTTTTGTTGTGAAGCACATGGATTTTTACAAACACTAGAGACATAGGATCTGATTCACCAATGTTCAGTGGTTTCTGCTGTTAGTTATGCAAGTACAACAGTAATATTTAAATTGAGTCCATAAGTGTAAAGAGGTTCTTCCCTCCCTCCCCCACCTGAAGCCTATCATTCTTGATCATTGATGTTGATACTCTAATTGCAGCAAAAAAAGAGTTTGATTCTGTGGCTGAAATATATGTCCAGTTGCTCAGCTGGTATTACAGCCAGAAGAAAAAAACCAACATTGTTCTTTAATTCAATTAATACTGCAAACTCTAATATTTCACCAGCTTAATGCTTTATCACACTTGTGTTTAAAGAAAGTACAACTTCCGATTCGCAAAGTTTATCTTTCTGAAAATCTGAATTTATAGGCATGTAAAGTACAGGAATTCCCAGAAACTTCCCTGATAGTTTGTACAAAAGTTTGATTGGTTTTCAGGTTAAAAACACATATTTAATATGTGATTTAACTGTGTCTAGCTTTAACCTCCGGCCACTGGTTCCTTTTGTTCCTCCCTCCAATAAATTCAATGATTTCCTCTTGTGAAGGCATCTATGCAATCCTGTGATGTTAGCTCCCAGTCCTTTTTATTCAAGGCAAAGAGTGAGCTCCTCTAAGTACCACTTGTGGGTCTTTTGCATGTTAACTGTTGCACTGGTTTTGTTTGGGATGGAGTTAATTTTCTTCATAGTATCTTGTATGGTGTTATGTCTTGGATTTGTGACCAGAACTATGTTGATAACACACCCATGTTTGAGTTATTGCCAAATGGTGCTTGCAGCGCTTGGACAGCTGACCCCAGCTGACCAGAGGGATAGCCCATATCACATGATGTCATTCTCAGCAATAAAAACTGTGAGAAAGAAGGAGGAATTTGGGAGGGACATTCAGAGTTATGGCATTTGTCTTCCCAAGTAACCATTACACGTGATGTAGCCCTGTTTTCCTGGGGATGGCTAAACATCTGCCTGCTGATGGGCAGCAGTGAATGGAGTCCTTATTGTGCTCTGCTTGCATGTGCAGCTTTTGCTTTACATATTAAATTGTCTTCATCTGAGCCCATGAGTTTTCACACTTTTGCCCTTCTGATTCTCTCCTCCATCCTGCTTGGGGGGGAGTGAGCGAGCAGCTGTGGGGGGCTGAGCTGCCTACAGGGGTTAAACTACAACAGTTGTTTAGACATTTGGTTTTACATTGTTTTGCAGTGGGAAAGCCTTTTTTAACTTGATTTGCATTTTTTTCACATTCGAGCTATTTCAGAGTTGCAATGTTCTGGTATGTGAGCCCGTGTCAGTGGACTGCCCTGTTTGTTCCTAGATTTTGTGCATGGCTGTATTGAAGCCTTGTGTTTGGATAGCCTTAAGTTGCCCGATGGCCATCTCTCGTTGTTCTGCCCTCATTGTTATTTATCACTCCAAAAGTCTTTGTGTTATTCAGAGATCTTTTAGCTGTCATTATGTATTTATCTCTGGATCACTGACAAAGTTTTAGCGGAGGCTGAGGCCCAGTACTATCTATCCCTTTCAAAACTGCCTGTATGACAATATTATGCTGAAATACAACCATTAGCTAACCTCTAGCTGTTTTCTGTAAATCAAAAGGAGAGTAGATTCAAACATAGACTGAAATTTATATTGGAAAATTTTCTAAGTATTTAGCCAGGCTATCAACTTTTTCTCACCCAACAACTTTATGGGTTTTTTTTCAACTTTCATTGTTTCTAAAGTTACTTTGTTTTCTTTCAGCATGGCCTGTTTGGAATGAAATGTCAGATTCTCCATTTCAGCTCATCTAAACTTTGGCTTGTTTGAGTTCCTGAATGCACATAAACAAAGAGTATATTTAATAGTACTTCAGCATAAAATGTAGATTGTTCCTAGTGCAACTGCATGAGTTCACAAACAAACAACTATTGAATATGCTTTTATGAAATTGTTTATTTTTTATCATAGCAAAAGTATACGTAATGACAGCACAGCACAGGGTCTGATTTGTATCACATATTAGAGTGTCTCAGTGAAGGCATCCTACAGGAGAGGATAGTGACTCTGAGTAATTGACATTTGGTCTAGGACAGTTCGAAGGACAAAGGCACTCCTTGGGAGCATCTGGAAAATAGTCTCTCTGAGCTCGGTTCGAGAGAGCAGAAATCTAGCAGACATCACGCTGCATTCTTTTCAGTTCTGGTGAAAGACTTTTAAAAAGTGACTCCTGTGAGGCCCTTAATGGTGCCCTACAGGGCTTCAGACCTGCAAAGTCAGTATACTCACATTTATAAGATAAAAGTAAGATTTTGAGGAGAGTTATTGAATAATGAAAATAAAGTCAAGTTTTTAAAAAAAACCAAAGTATTTCCATTTCCAGGCCCAAGTGCCATCTTGCCTTTAGGGTATTTTGCATTCCTGGAATGCTGGTAAGAGTGAGACCGCAGCTACAGTAAAAAAATACACTGGGGACAAAAAAAAAAGAAAAAACAAAGAAGAAAACCCCCCAAACCTGCATGAATCTGATGCAAATATTATTGTAATTTTATGTTTTACAGGCAAAGTAACCATGAATGTTAAATTAATTAAGGGTCTTAATATTCATTAATACTAAACTGTCCCTGCTCCAAACTGAGTGCAATCTAAACAAACAGGACTGGTGAACTGTGCTACCTTTGAATCATTTCTCTAGTGTACTGCAGACATCTTCTTCCCCCTCTAGTACGTTGGATGGTAATCTTCTGTTCATGTTGAAAATATCAAAATGTTTCATTACAGCACAAAGAGGGGATATTTTGACCTGTTTAAATCAAGGGTATGTAATGTCCCTAAAAATAGTTTAAAAAGTAGTATGAGAAAAAACATATAACATTCTATGTCAAAACCAGACCATATCAAACCCTGATAAGACATATTATACTACCTTGTGATATCATAATATGGGAGATATATAATTTATTTCTTGGGACTGTTGTGTCATGAAATAAAACAAGATCATCAACTAATAGAAAGTAAAGCATAATGCAATGAATATGTACATGATATTGTAGTTTCTTGCTGATTTCTTATGATAATAAGATATGAATTACAAAATTGGATGGGAACTCTCAATGGCAATGATACTATTTTATTTAAAAAAAAAAATACTTTTTAAAACTGAAAAAATATTTTAATGAATAATTTCCAGATACCTGTGGAATGACCTTCTTAGTTTTTGCCCCCCAATTTAGAATTAAAATTTGATAGTTAACTGTAGAGGTACAGAGAGAGTAAAGAAGTAAGAGAGTCTTAGGCAAAACAATTGACATGACTTGAACTAGGGGACATAAAAAAGAGTCATATACTAGGAATCAGAGCTATGCAAGCTTGGAATAAAATCACAGCAAAGCTCACACCTCCACTGACATTGTATGTGCAGACTGATTCCTATGAGACTTTTCATTACATTCACAGATGACCTCTATTACTGTGCTCTTTCTTGACAATTCTGTGGGGAAAGGACATTCCAGAATGCTATGAAATTGCAAGCAGAAGAATATTAAAAAAAAGGAAGCTGAAAGTTAAACTCACAGCTCTACAGCTACGTGGGCCAGTGGTCAAATGGTCAATTATCTGTCAGCAAAGTGCTTTTAGAAATACCTCGTCTGGCAGCACAGCAAAAAATCCTCAGTTACAAATGAGGGAAAATAACACACAATATAACACCATTTTTAAAGGTTTATGAGAAAAATTGCATGGGATGATTGTTAATTCTAGGTTAGCATGTGTTTTTATCCCAGGTTTCAAATCACAATTTTCTTGAAAAGGCAGTGCCCCTACAAAAAAGAAAAAAAGAGAGAGAGAGAGTACTCAATATTTTAAAACATTAAGTTACTTTTTTATGGATGATGTTGTGTTTAGACTAGATTAAATGATCCTCCTTGTAAGCTATGTTGTGGCACATTTGTTGTAAAAATTACATGGGAAGAGCTGTAAACTCCCATTATAGTAAATCCAAACCAGAAACAAAATGAAACCAAACCAAACCAAACTTATCAACCCACACCAGCTCGTTTGTAAACAGAAACTTGTATTCTGATGTGTCAGCTAAGAAATAGTACAGAATCATTGCACTAAATACATTTAAAGAGGACTAAATTTTATCAGAAAGCAAAGATAATTGTTTGAAGTTATTTAATATCTTGAATGAAACTTCCTTCTTATCTTAAAGTGAATTACTCCAACTCAATGTTTCATCCTTGCTGAGGAAACTAACAAAGGGTGGGCAAAAATGCCCTTTGTCCTACTCCAGTCCTGTCCACAATTTCCAGTGGAAACTGTATTTCCCCTTGTTCCCTTTATTGCAAAGCCCTCTGAAAGTATATTTGGCCTTCCTTCTCCTTCTATGGAAAGAAAAAGTTTTGTTCAAATTTTCTGACTAAATAAAAGAGAATCATTATTGTTATGAGATAAGAAAAGATATTGCACAGTATTCATATTATCTCAACTTAGTCTGGTGAAATACCAGGTTACTTTCACTAGACTCCTTTTTAATATATTTTTCTATATTCAACGGAGAAAGCAAATGTCCTCTACAAAGGAATTCAGAGCCGTAGTACACTAAAGAGAAAGACCACCTGTAATGGAAAGAAAATAATATTGCACTGAAACATTGTCCTATTGAGCTGATGGTTTACAAAATGATAATATGAGTTACAAAATCACTAATCAAGGATGTTCAGAATTAAAAGTCTGGCAAGCAAAGTTTGCCTTCCCCATGAAGAAATAATACTGTACCACTTTGCACAATGCATCATGGCGGTGGGAAAGAGAGAGAAATGAGAAAAAACATTTGTTGTGGAGAGATGACTACATCCATGCAGATCCCTGGCTGTATTCATATAAGCATATACCCACTGACAATAGCAGTTTTAATCTTCCTTTATGCTTGATCTGCATTAGATATGAGTTGTCTACTGACAGATCCTGGCTTTTTAGTTCAAACTGAGGAGACTCAAAGTGTGGCGCTTTCTGTTCAGTGCCTATGGTTGGTCGAGATAATGCACACGGTGATGAAGAGTGCTGAGGGTACAATTTCTTTATACAGTTCCATACCCTTAATTAGCACTCCAAGCCCCATATGATCTTTCACATAGTGACAGAAAGGAAAAGAAAACCATCAGGCCATTCTGCTTTCCTTAGATTCCTGCTAGGTAAGATGTCAGTGACAGAAGGGCTTCTCCCGAAGGTGCCATTTCTCACAGCTGTAGATTCAAATAGTTTATGGATTAAGTTTGAGCCCAGAAACTGAAGTGAAAAAAAAGTCCATTTACTTTTGAACTCATCTTTTTATTGCACACTTGGAATTCTCTTCTTCCTTTAGTTGGTTAGATGTTTTCCTCTTTTCTTATACTGGCAAAATTTCAAGGGCAAGCAGCCTGACATATGAAAAAAAATCCAAATTGACAGACATACTACAAATCTGCAACTCAGCTGGTGAAAATAGAGAGTATGAACTGAAACTCACCCTGGGAAGAAAATCTTGACCCAAACTGTAGGAAAAAGAGCAAGCCAAGCAATTTCAAAATTAAGGGATCAAGGTGAACTTGATCATTTGATCATTTTCCTTGAAACAGTGCCAAATATTTGAAGGCAAATTGGATTTGCAGCAAGGAACTTCAGCACATCAGGTAGAATATGAGCCTGGCTTGTAGGAAAAAAAAAAAAATCTATGAAGAGGTGGAAAAACATCAGATGAGATCTTCACCCTTGATAACATTTCTTTGAACAGCTCGGGTTTCTCACAGGAACTGCTAAATTATTCTGACTAAGCATCTGAATACCTCTTCAGCAAGGGAGAGGCAATGTAGCTGCTTAGCTACGTGGATATATTAGCTGTCTTAAGGGACCATACAGCACACACGCATCATTTATTGGGTATTCTGTCTGAGACATCCATAGTGTTCCAATTAGTGTTTTAATCTTACCTACAGTAACTAAAACAGCACTAGTATCTGCTCTAGAGTCATTTAAGCCTAAAGAACAGTGAAAAGAAAGTGGTGCACCAATACATTGCTTTTCTGTTATATTCTGCCCCAAACACCTGGACTAGGCTTTTTTCTTGTGAAAAGTAGTGATCATCCAAAGGAAATTTTAGCACTGCACAGCTAATGTTTTACTTTTTTTTTTTTCCCTTTTTCTTTTAGCCTGGGATTTTATGTGAAAGAACATACCACGAAAATATGCATCTCTCAAAGTCTGCATGATATTGTTCAAATGCAGATCAAGTATCTAATTTTAGTTGTTCATACTAGCTAAGATCCCAATAAATAAAGAAAATTCAGATGAAACCAGTAAAATGGGGATCACATATTATAAAATATAGTTAGTTTTCTGACTACACGCACAAAGAATCAGCCATTTAATTCAATGGATGACAACAAGGTATTTCCGTGACTAACTAAGGATTCTACCAAATTCCAATTCGCCATGCATTTTGTGCACAGCTTCTATCAGCAAAATCTCATGTTATCACCATGTCTTTTTTAGGCTAACAGAACCAGAGATTTAGAAGGATTTAGTCTTCTCCACTGAACACAGCAAACCCACACACATAGAAATCCTACTGTCTAATGAAATTTTTAGTTTTGAATGAACTTTGTACTACTTCATCCCCCTATAATAAGCATGACGGAATTCAAACATCTAAGAAAGGAGAAAAACTGGAAAGTCATCTAAATTTTTCCAAAAAGAAGTAAAATACTCTGTTGCAAACATGAAGTTATGAAAGATCATTCCCTGCATGTCCCACTGACTTTTTTTTTTTCTTTTTTAAGCAATAATAGAACTGTTTTTAAAGGCTCTTCAGATTATTTAGTACTTATCACTGAAAAAAAGATTAAAAAGAACAGGAAAACACACAGGCACTGTGAACACTATAATCACTGTAGTACTCATCCAAAGAATAATCTCACTGTGAATAACACTTATGTTATAACCTCCTTGTGTTGAAATTCCTTTTAGTAGGACTAAATTTTTGTGCTTGAGATACTCATGTCTATCTTTCTTAAAAGAGCTGAGAAAGGACCAAGAAATTATGAAGAAATTTGACATAAAATAGCAAGATTACCCTTAATCCTTCCAAAAAATGTCTAGTTATACCTCAATACTTCTGTTAAGCAGTTGTAAGAAAAGTTGAAAAATGTGCTTCTATGAAAGGGACCTTTCTTTAGAGGAATTCATATAGTAAGAAAACAGGAAGTTCCATCAAGTAGAATAAAGATGAGAAAATTATAAAAGATAATAGTCAATGAAAATAAGAAATTTAGTTTCAATTCATGATCTAGATAACTTTCATAACCTGAGAGACAGACACACTCTCACAGGTCATGATCCCTTCCATTAATTTCCTTTATGATGAACTGTCATCCGCAAGTGTCCATGACAACATTTAGTGAGATCTCTAATTTTAAATGTCTTAAGTTAGCTGTGATAGATCTCACCCCAAACCAGAGATGCGGCATGATCACCTCTTCTGAATACTGTCCCTGGGAATAAGATCTAACCTACACAGACTGTTAGTCTTTAATATACCAAATCCTATTCTTTAGAACAGTTTAAATACATATTATTAAAATCCCCTGTAAAAGAGACACTAGCAAAGTAAAACTCAGTACAAAGAGCTGCAAATTTACCCAGCTGCACTAGAACTAAGTGTTTCCATGGGTGTTTTTCTCTTGGTGACAATAACACATGGATGTTATAGTATATGTTTGTTGATACTGATTTGGACCTTTTAGTTGACCTGTCTTAAAAAATTGCACTGTTGTTAATTAGCAAATCTTTTGGTAAAATCAGAGATTCAAGGCAAGTTTTATCTCTTGAGGAAATACACAATACACATAACACAAAGATTAGAGGATATAAATTTGTTTCTGTCTGTTGACATCTCTGTTTAATGCCTTCTGTTTCTAACCAGGGGCATCTAAAACACCATGAAATGTCTTCTTGAATAGCAGGAAAAAAATGAAGTTATGGACTCAGAATAAAAAGAAAAAAAAAAAAAGGTAAATAAGTGGTAGATGCATTTGACAGTACTGTGAGTGTGAATTTGCTCCCTCTCACATGAAGGTCAAATCTAGGAAACATCCTGGGAGAGGAAGATAAATTTGTGTAATAGTTTTATGATCATAGTGTGTCTAGAAAGGAAGATTAACTGAAATGTTGACAAAATGTTGGATCTAATTTAATCCTTTGCAAATATTTTTTACATATGAAAGAAGAGGAGACATGGGCAACAAGGTTTTCGATCACTGAGAAGCTAAGAACTGATATAGGGGATGCATAATTGTTACAACATTGTTACAACAATGTTACAAAGATTAAAAATATAAAGACTTGGAAACCTCAGTACCATAACGCAGGATGTATCATAAATGCAGAGATACCTTCACCCCTCAGAGCTGAACCTCCAATCACAATGCCAAGAGCTGTCATGGATTTCTCAGGAGCAGAATCCAATCTTGAAGGTGAAAGAGGAATTGGAACTCAACAAAATAACGGAAAAGTCCCTTACACACAATTCTCTGTTACTGACTGATTTAGAAAACAAAAAAATAAAAATTAGACAAGTTGTTATCAGGATTGCAAAACTATTTACTTTGAGACAAAAATGGAGGTCAACTCATATAACTGCAAATCTTACAGGAAACTAGTAGAATATGCTGAATAGCCAAGATAAAAAGAGAACAGTGAAAAAATGTACCAAAAAGATATTTATAAGAAAGTTTAGAACTGTATGAGGGGGTTTTGAGTTTTTGTTGAATATAAATATCAGAAATGTGGGAGGGCACATAGTAGGCAGAGAAGTAGAATGTTATGAGAACTAGTGAATTCTTCTCTCAGCTTTAAGTGTGGTTTCTTTTGTGAACTTTGCTGAAATATTTAACCTTCCCAAAATCTCTCTTTTCCATTCTGTAAGAACAGACTATCTGATCCTCATGAGTATTGAGAGGCCTAATTTAATTTTGTCAAATCCTTTTAAGTCCTTGGATGAAAAACATTACCTGTGAGTACTGCCAACTTTAATTTATTTCTTTTTAATGATGATTAACAATGGTTGTTTTTTCCTTAGGTTCAGCTTCTGGAGTCATGGGATTATTGAAAATACCAGTTTTCATTTAAAAAAATATTATTTCTAGGGAAAAAATACTTCAGAAATAATTTTTATAGTTCACTAGAAAGGTAATTGTCTGCTGGTTTTGTTTTGTTTTCCTATTGGTCCACAACTAATTCAACATTGTACACACCCTGGAGCACTTCTAAAAGAGGAAAGTTTGTGAGTAGCGCTTAGAGCTTTCTCCTTGGATGTAGGAGCTACTGTTATGGGCCTGGTGTTCCCATCTCCTCAGTATGAGAAGATTTGTAAGATGATCAGTTTGGGGTGGGGAGGGTGTTTGTTTCTTTTTGTTTTGTTTTTAAATGTTGGTGATGGCTTTTTTATGGGTTATACTTTAGAATAGAAGAATAAGTCTTGGTTCCTCAAGGAGAGTATTTGAGATGCTGTGTATTGAGTGGCTAGAAGCAGTTGCCAGGAGCTGAGAAGCCATAGATTCAAAGGTGGGAGAAATCCTAGTTACACTTTAGCATTCCATGTTCCCTATTTATTAGCTCTTAGCAGCAGTATGCAGATTCTTTTACATACCTTTCTGTAGTGCTTACCTCTCTCCATGCATTTTGCATCATTTTGGGTATTTTCTCTATGATATGGATATTCTCTTGCGAAACAGGTGCTGAGGAAGTGCTTATTGTAATATCTGAATTACAGACACCAAGACACATATCTGATTTAATTTGAAATTTTCCATATAGTCTCTATTGATTCAAGAATAATAAAGAAGTTAGGGGAATTACCATTACTGTAAATATTAAGAGCCAGATTCATCCTTTAACACAAAGATCCCGTTGGCTTCAAAGCAAGTTGCCTATGAATTTCAGTGGTCAATAATTTGCCTGAGGAACAGAAAAGCATTTTTAGCATAATCTGAGGGCATATTAGGTAGAGGTACTTGGATGAAACTGAGTGTAGCAAAACACTGGATGAATATGAGCAGAAATAGCTCTGTAAATCTTAAGAAGAACTGGAAAAGGGTCATGTAAAAGTAGACTGGGCAAATTATTCAGATACAGTATGGGCAAAAAAACAGTGCTAGGATAAAAATAGATTAGATGATCTAATCCGGGCCTTTGCTTGCTAATGTCTGTGATTCTTATAGTCAAGGATATCATAAAGCAAAATCAACAAAGAAATGCTAGCATGTACAAATGGAGTATAACAAAAACATTTAAGCTTCCTCATATACTTCAAGCTTTGCCAGTTTTAATGCCAGAATAGACCCAATAAAAATCAGAAAGCAACTGCCTCAATTTTTCCCAGCAAGATTATTATAATTTTCCATTACACTCTTTAATCAGATGTACTGTAAATTGCAAAGAAATGGTGAAATTTAATTTTGACTAAATCAGAAAAGTGCTAAGTAAGGATACATAGGAGAGAAGTAAAATACATTTGGGAAAGCTCTAACATCTAATACAGTAAGACAGGTTTTTTTTTTTTTTTTTTTTTTACCAAGCTAGAGAAGGACAAAAGCTCTGACAGAGTGAATGGGAATAAAGAAAGTGAATTAGAAATGTTATAAAAGAAAAAAAAAAAGATACTGAAAGCACACAGGAAATGTCAGTCAGAACTTTTAGCAAGAAGGGAGGCAAAATACCTAATCTAACACAAAAGATGAGGATAGATAAAGAAGGTAAGTATTAGAGAGGTGTTTGGCTACAACCGACTCTATTACACCTTAAGCAAAAAAAGAAATGATGTTAAGTTTTACAGTAGCTGTCATTAGATGATAGAGTGGTGTCTGGTTTTCATTCCCTCAAGCTGCAGTGCTGTAACCTGACTAGATACCACCATCATACAAGGGAGTCTTGAAACTCATACATGCACTATTTTTTTACCAAGTCAGAAATGTTAAATTGAACAGAGAGGAAAAGAAGAATCCTGCTCATTGCAGTTCAGGTCATAAGCTGCAATGGATTCATCCCCTTCCCTCACAAGATAATCAGTGATGGATCAGGATCGTGCATATAAACTCTACCATGTAAAAATGTATATGCACACATAGTAATCCAAAGGTATGGTTGCATAGATCCTATAAGAAGAATGACCTTTCAGGTGCAGAAAGAATACAGTTCACTTCCACTAGGCAATCAACAGGTCACCTCCTTGACATAAAACCTATAGATGCATAAGTACTGTAGAAATACCTATGAAACATAATTAGAGCAAATAAATCCATCAAAACTACATGTCAGTTGGACAAAGCTATACACAGACCGTAAAAGTATCATCAATGTAGTTAAAATACAAAGTCCTATGGATTCAACATATAAAAATTAACTTCACTTTTAGAATCTTGACATTGTGTATTTTATCCCTTGTGATTTACCTATGAAACTTTAAGATCTGTACTGCCTTAGAACTTCTGTATTTATATTGTTTAAATTATTACGTTCATTTTATAAATGAGAAAGAAACATGAAGTTGCTAGAATTGCCTGTTTACTTGAATTTAGAATTTCACAATAGCTCCCTAGAGTTATCAAATGACTGAAATAATTCCTTTCAACTATTTTTTTTTTTGTCTTAAAATGGTATTAAATATTTTCATGCTTTTGGGGGGAGGGGGAGCTCTATTTTTCACAACAGAAAATTTTGCAGGTTTTGTACACAATGAAAGGCTAGGATGACCAGATTATTTAGAAAACAGCAAAACCACAATAAGTAAAATTGAAAGATTCTGTTGCAAGGGCACCTTGATTAAAATTATTCCTTCCTTTCCCAGAATTATTTCCTTTCTGGATGGTGAGAAATTATTCTTGCCAAAGGTTTTATTTCCCTAGACTCTGTTGTATTCCAAAGAAGCAATTAATTTATGGAATAGATATGATTGCATTTTATTGTTTTCATCCTTGTTATCATATAAAAGCTTTTTAATGAAACAAGTGATTTCTAGAGAGCCCTTTAACTCACCAGAAAAAAGCAGGTAACTGACAACAGAAAAGTTCAAGTTGCAAAAGATGTTTGTTTTCAACAGAGAACACTGGGGGTTAATAAGTTTACCAAGGCAAGAAATGCTTTCTGAATCTCTTAGTTCTAGATAAGAACATCTCTTTTCATAAAATCAGGGATGGATTACCAGTTATTGTAATTGGCATAGACATGCACAGTTTTATCATTGTTTGAAGAAGACCTCTTTTCTTTCCCTCTTCTGCTTTCATTCGTTCAGTTTAGTGTTGTCATAAGAGCTTCTGATCTGGAGTTCAACACGACCAGTGGACTCGGAATGAGCATCAAGAAAAAGAAGGTTGTTCTTAAAGCAGAAAACAGAAACTTCCTCCCCAGAAGAGAACCACTCCTGAACGTTCCTTCCTTTCTTCTTCCGTCCATCTCCTGCCCATTCATGAGGAATGCCAAATAAACCATTACAGTATTAAATTCAGATAATTTCTGCCAGAAGGGATGTGAAGGTTAAATCCAGTAAATGATTTTATCATGCTTTTTTTTTAATCTTTTTTTCACCAAATTGATGACTAGTTTATCCATT
Source organism: Haliaeetus leucocephalus (assembly GCF_000737465.1). NCBI lineage: Eukaryota > Metazoa > Chordata > Aves > Accipitriformes > Accipitridae > Haliaeetus > Haliaeetus leucocephalus. The sequence continues at coordinate 251,191 of NW_010972820.1, read as the reverse complement.
CAAAGTTCAAAAATAATAAAAATTACACTGTAATTCAGCTGGAGGAAATAGGCTTAATGCAGCAATTATTGAGCTGATTTTATGGTTAGGAGGACAGATTACATCATTACAACACTCCCTTCTGACCATAGAACTAAGGCTATGCTGAAGTTACTGATCTCTGTCTTTCCATGACACAATGCAATCAGTATCAATGTTAAAGTTGTTTTTGTTTCTTCTTGTTTCCCTAAGGATTCTCTGTCTGCAGCGCTCTACTCACATTTAATGTTCATACATTCTTCTCTGCTTGGATACCCGGTATCCCTTTCAGGATAACGGATCTCTTGCAATCAACTCACATCAGACCACCCAGACAACTCCTCCTCCTCAAATCTGCATCCTCCCAGTTGTCTATCATCAGTTTGGTTACAGCCCTCTAGCTTGTATTTCATGGGATGAGCTATTATACTTCCAGATAATTTTTAACTATCATTCAGATGACATTTTCTTACCTTTACATTTTACTAAAGACGTATGCTTAAAAAATAATTATTTGTGTATTTAGAGCTAATTTATCTGTTAATTTGTGAATTTATTCATAAGGTATCTTGAGAAAACAATAGTGTATTCAAGATTGTTTCTGACTTATAATAGGCAAAGATTTGTGCATGCCTAATGAAAACCACCTAGAGTGATCTATAATTTATATTGCTGTGATTTACAGTCAAATGTTCCTTTTTCATGAGAATTTTAGGGAAGGTCCATGCAGTTCTAATGTATTTACAAGGTAAATATGCATGCCAAAAGATTTTCATGTGATTATACTCTTACAGACTTGCCTTAGTATCTGTGATTGCATGACAGAGGCATTTCTGAAAATAGTTTTTGAAGCTTAATTTACGTGGTTTACAATCTTGAAATTTTAGCTTTTTTTGCTAATGGACTAATCCATTCAAAATCTCCAATTATAACACTTGGTCTAGATTCACTTGAAAAGCTCACCAAACTGGTGATATAAGGTCTTTTCTCCACTGTATTTAAGTGTGCAGATGAATGAAAAGCAATTCCAAAGTGCGGACATCACTTATCTACAGACTGTACCTCTCTCCCTCCCCAAATATGTATAAATAAGGAATAAATGTCTATGGTATCATATATTGTATTAATGCCAGTGGAAGTGTAAGTGAATGTGGATTCATGATCAGCTCTGCAGCCATAAAAACTGTTGAGTTGACAAATGTGTTACCTAATTGAGATTGCTTTATTATTAAGCACATTATTTGTTATATTGTAATTCAATTGCTCCCAGCTCTTCAACAGGCCCCATTCTGTTAAATCCTGACTTGATTTAGAGTGTCATTTAAGTTAAAAGTAGAGTTGAAAGCTGAGTTTTTCATTTCAAAAGAGATTTAGGACAATATTCTGTTGTTCTTCACTGTGAGAAAAACAACCAACCAAACCAGAAATATTCAGTGTGTCAAAACTCTTAGCTATTCCCTCTCACTTTACATTTCAATTTCTTAGAAAAAATAAAACACAAGCAAAATGGTTTGTTCTAGACCTGCCCTTTAGAAATATCACAACTGTTTATCCTGTGTTTATCTTAAAAAAAAGAAAAATAATTACTTTTAAAGGAACATAAGGGGTTTTTTCTTTGTTTGGGTTTTTGTCCTGTGTTTATTGAGGGAATAAAATACTAGATTTGTTGTTGTGGGTGGAGAAATCATTTTCCTAAAATATGTCAAAAGGGGAAAATATTTTATTGTGCATCTAACTGTATGAAGTGTGTAGTAAATGTTATTGGAATAACTGATATTTTCAATGTAATATACCAGGTACATTGATTGCTCAGAAAGAAACTTGGATAGGAATTAGCTTACAAAAGTAATCAGAGGTTAAAGTACAAAAATCCATGGAATTATAGGATTACAAAGAAATAGAAACATGAAAACAAAAATAAAATAGTATGTGACAAAGATGAGAGAGAGTGACAAAGACAAGATTATGATACTGCTAGAGGCTGCAAAAAAATTTGAGGTAGATATATTCTATGTGCAATATACAGCAACGTCTTTTGGGACACCATAATAAAATAGAATAAGCAGTCATGACAAGGTTTGTGACTCCATGGGCGTATTTTCAGCAGGTAGAGAAATTCCATAGATCATTAATCAGTCATTAATGGAATAGATTGAAATATCTTCATTTTAACAGATGCCAGAATAGATGAGGGAAGAAGTCTTCTCTGATGACTCAGCTAAGTATCATTGCTTTGATTCTTCTGAGTGCATCTTATATCCTTCAAGGCTTATTAACTGCCTCATCATGAGCTGAAACAGTTTCTAATACTATAGCGTGATTTGTGCTGCCTGAAACACAACTCTAAATTGTGATGTCCATTGAAATGTGCATTAAAATGGAACTAGAACCCAATGAACCCCCTGAGAGTCTTTCTGTTGGTTTCTGCATGCTTCAGACTGGATACGCACTTATCTCTGCATATGAACAGAGAATATGCCCTTACAATAGCATCATTATCATAAAGGAAGAATGGCCCAGAAGTCAGAGAATAAGCTTAGGCTTCAATTTCCTCAGCTTCTACTCCTTATTTTTTCATTACCTTTCTGTGTTACTCAGGCTTTTTTCTAGCAAAGGAGATGGTGACCCACCCCAGCCCACTGTTACTACTGGTTCTGGAGATCCATAGCTGCTTTACAGGAGCACTAGCTCTTGCTGATGGCAAGGTTAACATGGTCTGTGTATTTACATCTGCACTATCTCAGGTTAAAACCCAACTGGAAGAGGAAACGCCTGAAACATTTATGTTGCCTGAGAAGTACTGGACATCTTTTCGAATGAAAAGGGTCAAGGGGCCTGTTACACAGAGTCCTGATCATACAACCAGGAGTGCATTTGTCAAGAAATTAGATTACTATCGTTTCCTCTAACATAAATGAAATGAGACAGCTTCTGTCATATGAAAAATATACCTGCATGTTGCGTGACTCCAATGGACATACACATTCATGTCCTCTGGACTGATGTGCCTGTAGCTGAAGGGGCAGGTGCATCTGAATAACCTAAGAGATGCACTTCCAAATTGCCTTTGTAGATGTACTTTGTGTCAAGGAAAGAGGCAGGAGCTGAAGCTCGCTCTTTTTTCTCATGTTGCCTTTCAGTTCACTTAAGTATGTGGATAACTGTCCAGTTTGCTGGCTTTTCTGACTCCAGCTCCCTTAAGCCCCTACCTCTACCTGAGCATTGAATAGGTAACTGTACTATTCCTAACACTGTGGCTGGACAGGGTCCAGACACCTCAGTCTTATACCAGTAATGTAATGGTTTTAGTAACTTCTTACTTTACAGGCATTCACTTAGGCAACGTTTGTTAATATGAGGTGGTGATATGGAAGCTATATTTAGTACATCTAGCAGATATACTTTTATTCTTAAAGTTTAAATGTTGGCTTCCAAGCGCTAAGAAAAAAAAAGAAATTAAATGTTCAAATGAGCCTGTGAGAGACAGGTATAAATTGTTACCACTAATTAATTTTCATGCACATTACCCACACAGAGCTCTGAATATTAACCTCTAGGATGTTCAGTTTACATTTATTGCTTGTGAAAAATCAAGCAGTGTCCTGGTTTCAGCTGGGATAGAGTTAAGTGTCTTCCTAGTAGCTGGTACAGTGCTATGTTTTGAGTTCAGTATGTGAAGAATGTTGATAACACTGATGTTTTCAGTTGTTGCTCAGTAGTGTTTGGACTATAGTCAAGGATTTTTCAGCTTCTCATGCCCAGCCAGGGCACCTGACCCAAACTGGCCAACAGTGTATTCCATACCATGGGATGTCCCATCCAGTTTAGGAACTGGGAAGGGGGGGGCAGGGATTCGCCGCTCGGGGACTGGCTGGGGGTCGGTCGGCGGGGGGTGAGCAATTGCCCTGCGCATCATTTGTACATTCCAATCCTTTATTACTACTGTTGTCATTTTATTAGTGTTATCATTATCATTATTAGTTTCTTCTTTTCTGTTCTATTAAACCGTTCTTATCTCAACCCAGGAGTTTTACTTCTTTTCCCGATTTTCTCCCCCATCCCACTGGGTGGGGGGAGTGAGCGGCTGCATGGTGCTTAGTTGCTGGCTGGGGTTAAACCACGACAAGCAGATACATAGAAAAAAACCTCTTCATTTTTCCATTGCAAGCTGTCAATCAAGTCAAAACTTGATAGTGACATATAGGCCCACCTAACAAGAAAAATCAAGAAGATTTCATACACATAACATGTAAGCAAGTCACCAAGGACTAACTGGAGTTTCTCTACAGCACCTAAATTGAGCTGTTTAAGCTTCTGCTGCCAGATACGTTCTTATCACAGCTATCATTTTTAATGCAATGAAGAAATCCAGTTTCAACCTGTTTGACAGGAAAATAGATTTATTATAACAGAGTAGTTGAAGAGCAAACTCTTCAAATATAGTTCAGAATGAAGCTTGCACTTCAGCTGATTTGTCAATAATTATAAAATTACTGATTAGTATAAGATGTGGGCTGAATCACCTTGTTACCTGAGTACCTGGTATCAAAGAAAAAAAGGGAAAAGAAAAGAAAAAAAAAAGTAAAGGTTTTTTTCATATCCATCATACTTTTGACAGCCTAGCTGCAGATTAATGAAAGGTTCACACAGGAATAACTCTTTATGACTACAAGCAGCAAAACACAGAACAGCAGTTATGGAATAGATCGACTAGCTTGTGTAATGGCAACCATGTTCCACAAGATCTTCCCTGCTGGTTACTGAAAGACCCACAGCAGTTTATAAAACAACAGACTAGATTATTTATTAGGCATGGTTGTTGTTGGTATTGTTTTTTTAACACTATAATATTATGCCATGCTCTCATTTCCTTTCAAATCACTAGATTCTTTTCATTCATTTCAATGGGATTTAAATGGTCCCTTTTGTAAAGGAGGTGACTAATGTGACCATCTTTGTGGTCACTGATTTTAATTCCTCCTCAGCTGGTAGTGACAAATGCTTTCATAATTAAGTTGACTGGAATGTCAGAAGCAGCGTCTATAATAAACCAGTATGATGTGAGAAACCAGCCAAAGAAGCCTTCTCAAGGATTCCTGCAACTGCTGCAGTTTTGTCTTCTCCCTCCTCTCCCTGTCTGTTCCCCTAGTCTTCACCCAGTTGATGCTCCTCACCCCCCCAGTCATATAAACTCATGTCACCACTTAGGAGAGTGTTAGGTTCACTGAGGTGACACAGACCTGAAAATGAAGAAATCAGACTTGTTTGTGAGTCCAGCTTTCAGAGGCACTCTGATCTCAGAGTTGTTTGCTATGTGGGAGACAAACACAGCCTTTCTTTTCACTTCAGGTGTTTCCTGCTCAGGCTGCTGGGTGCAGTGAAACTCACTCTGAAGCTCCTGACTTTCCACAGACAATACACACAGAAGGGAGATGTCAGAATTTCAATTCTAGGAACCTTTCCCAAGCTCTGCTGCTGTTTTCTTCTTTATTTTCTGAATTAAAAAGTGTAATGAACCTTCTTTAAAAGCCCGCTTGTCCAGCTTCCACTGCTCCTTTTTTTTTTACTCTTCAGCTGTTTAATATCATCTTAGAAGACTTTCTGACTTACCTTTCACCATACTTTTACTGCTTTTTTTGTTCGTGGCATTTCAACAGACTTCCTTTTCTAATTCCTAATACTGTCTTACATCAGAAAATCTCAGTGGAAGAGTTTTTTCATCAACTATTTTAAAATATGCAAGTCCAGGAATACAAAGCTGTCTATGATTTCAATTTGAGCTTCATTTTGCTGAGAAAATATTGAAACCTTTGCTTCTGAGTCTTTTTGTTTAAATTGCTTCTTTTAAAATACCTGCAATTTTCTTAGAACTTTTAAAGATTACAGAATCCCCAACTATAAAATAATCCCATTATAAAATGTATTATTCCATTTACAGAACTTATGATCTTTCTATACTGTTCTTTTCCAAGACAAAACAAAATAATACACTTCAATTATCAAATAACACTCCCTCTTCCACTTCCCATAAAAGCTTTTTTCCTAAACAGATCAATATTTCATGCTCTGTATTTCCCACTTACTTTGTCATACATTCATTCATTCGTGTGGTCCCTCCCTCCCAGCACCACAAGTCCCTCTGTAAGTATACAACAGAATTTTGTGGTTTGTCAGCTGATTCACTTCCCAGGTGTCACTGGCGCACTGACTAGAGAGTCTAAATATCCCACATGCATTTAGACCTCTAAACATAGATAGATGTCTTAATATTAAATTGGATCTCACCCCAGGGGCTTGTGCATATGTGTTTAATGCTGTTTGAGCTGCCATTTGGGCAGTTAGTGCAGACACCCTCTAGAGCTAGCAAATAAGACATGGGAATTATATGGGACTGTTTCCACCTGGAGCAGCAGCCAGAGGCCATGCAGTAAACCCAGCGCACATCAAAGGTCACAGGGCACCTAGTGCAGGAGGCTGAGTCAAGTCCCTCGTCAATACCATCACTTGGGTCAATTCAGTCACCTACGCCTGTGCCTCTGGTCATTTAAAAGGGCCTAAGGTATGTCACCTGGCTTCTAGCTGCCACCGCAGAAAAGTACAGATGTCCATAGGTATTCAGTCTTTTTAACCTCACAGCTGAGAAGCAGCCCATTACTCTGACATGTGGCAAAGCAAAGAAATAGAAGAGTTCACTGGTGCAACAATTCCTTCACAAATGCACTCACCCAAGGTAGCATTGGAGATGCATTTTGCTTTCACTGTGAATGTTGACTAAATTACATAAAAACAAAAAAACTTCCTGAAGGATTGGAGCAGCCTCCAGCTTCTTTTCTTAAAGAGTCCGATAACAATACACCATCGATCTTGAGAGCTCAGAGCCCCAGTGTTGTGGTTATTACCTGAAACTTCTTTGTTCAGGACTGGTGCAGACTGCATCCTTTCTACTATTGTATATGTTGGGCAGTCCAAGACACTGACTGCACATGTGTTTAGCAATTATTCCCTATTCAGCAATGCTTTGTAATCTCTCAGTCTTTACACTGAATAAAACCATTGTGTCATTTTCAGATCCTCGTGTACACTATCAATTTATGTTTGCTGCAAAATGATCTGAACTTATATCCAGGGGAGATAAGTAAAACTGAAAAGCATTACCCTGCACAGAAGGGAGTGAGGTACTTTTTTGGATGGCATAGATGTTTCCATTATAATTCATTAGCTTCTGCAAAGAGGGTTTTCAGCTGTAAAGGGAATACATATTCTGTCTGCTGAGGCTGTAATTTCATCTGTGTACACATAAATATCTAATGTTTACATGCATGCATGTGTACTTACATATTCATGCCTCTGACTATATATACAAACATATATTTGGATGTTTAAAAAGCAGCACATAACTGGATATAAGTACATAGACAGTGAATTTAGTATTTGATCATGAAATACTTAAAGCTTTAACAAACACCATTAGGAACTGCCTCAGATCTCAGGTTTTATTGCAATGAGTAAAATTGTGTTTTACACACAGTTAAGGACAAAAGCCTTAAATTGTGCACCCCAGTATTTCAGATGTCATAACATAAAAGAAAAAAAAAAACACAACAAAAAGGCAAAAACATCTTCTTTATAAAGTGAACATATTGTCATCTAATGCTTTGACTGACTGAGGAAAGAGGAAATAGATGACTGATGATTTTTAAGCCTTGGAGTTAATAATACTGACAATCACTAGAGAGGAAATGACATCATAAAATGCATGGCCAAATTGCAGCAAAGCTGTGATACAACCTAGTATTAATAATAGACTGAATTTTATTTCACAGACCCATTGATATGAGAAGAGGTAATAACAGAAAAAGCAAATACTGACACCATGACTTGATGATGGGGGTCAAATTCCAAGGGATAGCTGGTAAACCAGTTTTTGCAGAAATATATACATGAGCCAAAACAGAGCCAAACTTACGTTTTGCTTACCTTTCCAGTGGGTTATCCTTGGCTAGCAGCCAGACTCTCACTCAGCTGCTTACTGATTCCCCTTCCCTCTTTGGCAGAACAACAGGGAATAAATAGGAAGAAGAGAAATGAGAAAGTTCATGGGTCGAGATAAAGACAGTGAGTTTGTTTACCAGTTACTGCCATGGGCAAAACAGACTCGATTTGGGGAAAATGAATACATCATGAATTAAAATAAATATTTAATTATTGATTCAGGTAACATGAAACAAGAACAGGGAGGTTGCAGCCAGTAGACATTGTTTTTTCTCTGCTGCCACTTCCTTATCACACTCTTCCTCTGCTCCGATGTGGGCTCTCCATAGGCTGCAGTGTGCATCTGCTCTGGTGCGGGTCCTTCCAAGGGCAGCAGGAAATACCTGCTCCTCCTTTTCTTTCTCCAATCTTGGTCTTGGTGTTCACTCTGCTGTTTCTCACTCTTTTTGTTTCCTCCTGCTCTGCCTGTGAAGAGCATTTGGCCTCATAAAGCAGCCCCCCTGCCCCCAGTAGACCCTTGTTGACAGCACCTCACCAGCTACAATCAACACAGATTTTTTAAGGACCTGTTCTTAATTAGCTACCTCCTATCAGTAATAAATTGTTGACAGGCTTTTCTTTTACCATGGCCTCTAAATTCTGCATTTTTAAGTTATCAGACTTGCTAATTGTAACTTTTCTCAGATACTATGAACCCACTACAATATTTATATGCTCATGCTAAAATAACTAATATCTCTGTCTTTTAGTAATTGATAATTTACTGTGACAATAGAAATTTTACGGATGAATAAACAGATATGGAAGAAAAAATATCTATTAGAGGAACTGAAACACACTATATGACCTCTGTAAGACATTTGTTTTGGAGAAAATATGGCAGTAGCACCATTGCATCACTCTAAAACTAAGTTTGTTTTTTTTTTATTGTGTGATGAGGAAGTGGCAGCAGAGAGAAACCACTGTCTACTGGCTGCGACTTCCCCATATTTGATTCCCGTTACCTGAATCAATAATTAATGAAAATTATTTTTTTTTAAATCTAGTTTAAAGAGTTTACCCTGTTCTGTTCAGCATCCATGATGCATTAGCACTGCCACTAGCATAAATGGGTACTAGCATAATATTTTAATGTTGTAGTGGAATATTTCTGTTGAAAATTATGATTAGTACTTAATCCTGTTCAGATCAAAGATAACTACTGAGTGCAAAGAAATCCAGTAGGTGACAGCTTCTCCTACATGAGCCGTCACTGCAAGAGCACAGCTCAGTACACTTCATTGGTTAGGGGCTTGCTTTATCATTTGTGAAATAGAGTCATCAGCAATTCAGGAAAACAAGAGTTATTATTAGCTGCTTTTGTGGTCCACTTACAATTACAGTATGTGAATATGGAATGATCTATAGGAATCATTTTTTTAAAGAAAACATTGAAGAATTCTTATTAAGGGTGTCGTGGTTTCAGCCCAGCCGGTCACAAAGGACCACGCGGCCGCTCGCTCACTCCTCCCGCCCCCCTCCGGTGGGATGGGGGGAAGACGGAGGAGAGAAAAAAAAACCCAAACCTGGAACCTCGAGGGTTGAGATAAAGGCAGTTTACTGGAACAACACAAAGAAATTGCAACAACAACAACGGTACTAATGAAAAAGTATACAAAAAGAGTGATGCACAGTGCAACTGCTCACCACCCGGGACCCGACGCTCTGCCACTTCCCCCACCGAAAAGAAGAGCCCACCCCCTGGCCCGCTCCCCCTTTATATACTGAGCATGATGTCACATGGTATGGAATAGCTCCTTGGCCAGTTCAGGTCAGCTGCCCCAGCTATGCCCCCCACCTCCCAGGTTCCTGTAAAAATTAACTCTATCCCAGCTGAACCCAGGACAAAGGGTTATAATAATTAATCACAACTGCAGATGTTACATTCAAACTTTCAGGTTTTGTCCATTCTCATTTGCAAATGCCAACCCACTCAGGATTCAGTGATGTAATACAGTACTCCTCTTAACCATTAAAAATTACATAAGAAATGTAGGGGGGGAAATCTCAGTATGTAATTATTCTTTCTAGAAAGTGTTTTCGTAAGTGCATAAGTTTGACTTAAGTAATTTTATTATAAAATGAAAGGGCACAGCTCTGGAGAGTATCACACAGTCATCATAATAAAACATCTTCATAACTAGTGGAATTTGGATTACCAACTAAATGCAAAATATTAGCACAGAAGCTATTGCTACCTGTCTGCTGTTTCTAATTATTTGGGTTATGTAGACCCAGGTTCATGGGGGCCTCATGTGTGTTGTAGAAGCTGTTCCTTTCTGCATAAATTATAGTATAACTTGCTTTAGTTAGAAGCAGATTAGGCTCACCTGTGTAATGGTGACAATAACTGATATAAAGGCAACTAACTTACACCAACTTCCAAATCATTTTACTTCTGAGCTTTGCCTTGATGTCTTCTCACTATCACTGATAAATACTCTAAAAAGTGGAGGGTTTTTTGAAATAAAAGTTTCTCAGTAAATTGGTACAGACGGCTCTATCAGAACCTAATTATGACTGTGGAGCCAGAAAATAGATTGCATTTCCCATACATTATTAATGCTCTTCAAATCCTCATTTGTCATGTTCAAGGTTATGTAGAGCTGACATTCAAGGAACCCAAACTCCTTGCTAAACTCATTTCGACAATCCAAGTCCTTTATAACACCATCTTCTTAAGCTCTTGGATAATATTAAAATTATAACACCATTCTCATGGGATTGTACAGAAAACATAAAGTTGTAAGGAATTATTGATGATGAAAATTAATTAAGTTCAGTACCATAAGAAATAATTTCATTAACAGGCTTTCACTTATATAATAGTTAAGCAAATGTATGTATAAAGAATTAATTTTGTAGGACCAGCTAATGTTTACTACATGTATGTGTAAGCAGTTAGGCACATTAAGACCTGTAACTAATACAGAGGCACATGACTAGAAGGTGATACAAAATATTATTAGTAAATCCACATCGATTCTGAACATTTTTAATAGAAGACATCACAGTTCAAGTGGTAACCATAAAATATACGTGTGATTTTTAGCACTAGGTACAGGGGACATTTTATAAAAATCTAAAACCAGATTGTACCCACTTACTTACTCTGAGTACTCCTAAAGAAGTAAGATAAACTTTGTAAGAGTAAAATAAGTCTTAGGCTTTCAGCATCTTGCTATTTATTCTAACGCTCAAAAAAATAACTTTGAAAACAGAAGTCAAATGAAATTATGTGAAATTGTCATACTCTCCAGCTTCCACTTAGTTTGGTGATGCATCAAACAATATTGGAGAAGTCTGTGATGTTTCATGCTTTTTATTATATCTTGGTATTTCAGTACAGAAAGGTACTCTGCTTTATTTCAGCCTAAGTAAACACCAATTCCATTAGGAAAAAGTGTGCATTCACAGTTATCTGTGACAAAAGATGAGAAAAAATGTATTATGAATGCAGTAGATACCTAAACATCTGAAAAGTATAAAGCTTCCCCCATTCTATTCACCACTGTTTATACTTGCTGAAGCTATAAACCACTTGTTAGAAGAAAAACCATATAGCAAATTAGATACTGGCACATAGCTGTTGGTCACTTACCACAGAGTTATCCCAAGAACAGCTACTTAAACTTTTATAGTATCTTATCATGCCGAGACATCTTATAGTACTTTACGATATTGCATTAAAATTGAAGGCTAATCCATTTTGCGGACTTACTGTTCAGATAAAATGAGAAAAAATCCCAGGGACCAAATTAAACATGTGTGCAACTTCTGTCATCTCTCTACAGTTACACAGTTGATAACTACTCCACTGAAAACCAGTATGTCTTATATTTAGATCTAAAAAAGGCACTTGCAAGGTAGGGCAAATTTTAAAAAGCAAAAAAAGCTATTTATGGACCTCTCTTTTCCAGTAATCCCTTTGCTATTATTTCAGATACTTAGATTTGAGTAGGAGCTTATTATTATTATTCTCTTATATCATGATTCTCCATCATCTTGATCTTGCTGAGAAGCTGCTACTCTTCCAATATGTGTGTGTGTTTGAAGGAGACGCTATGCCATCATGTTTTGCTGATCTAAATATGATGTGAAAATAAACAATATTACAACTTGCTCATGATATTGAGAAGGAGTTTGCTAAGAAGAATTAAACCTCTGTTTAAACAAAATATCCTGAACAGTCAGAAAACATGAATCTGAATCAACACATTTGTTTTACTTTTGCAAACTTCTATTTAGAATAGAGTCTGGAAAACTTTAAGTAAAGATGATACTTTGGTTCTCATGTCAGTAGACAAAATTAAATAAATAAAATTAAAAGGAATTTTAAAAAGGAAACATGCTCAGTTATCATACCAAGTAACCACAAAAGCTAGAGGACAGTTATAGGCAGGAAAGAAACCACTTACAAAGATGCATGTGACCAGAGAACTAGAACTAAACTTGATACCAGAAAACATAGGAGCCGAAAATGTTCAGTCTGCCTAACACAGAGAACAAATTGCAGTCTTAATTTTAAGTGTTTAAATAAGTGCTGAAATACACAGTTGAGTAGGAAAACGTGACTATTAGAAATCTTCAGAGGAATGTCGAGCACATCTATGTGGACACCACTAGCTCTATCCCTAAGGTTAGCGATTGTATGACATGACCTTTTGGACTCGAGTAAGTAATCCTTGTCAAGGAATTGCACAGGTCTGCTTCAGCTTCTGAAGGACTGCCTCCTCCTTGGTTTCAGATGGGATCTGACTAACTTGATAGTCTGAGCTTTCTAGCATCTGTGACATAAAATGCAGTGAACAGTCAGTGTGAGAGACTGAAAGAGTTAATGTCTCAAATATTGTGGTGGGGCAAGTTCTGCCTAAGGACAAATTCTGCAGAACAACGAACCTCCTCCCAACACACACCCCCCTCCACCCCAGCAAGGAACCCCAGGGGAAAAGAAGCCGATCAGCACCCATCAGCAGCAGGATGGGGAGGGTGCGCAGCTCCCTGGTCCGATTGTGCTGTTCTGATACTGCTGAGCCGGGCAGCTCACCGTGCATGGCCAAAGATCGAACAACCGTCATGTCTGCAGGGAAGGGGAAGTTACTCCCCTAACGACCCCCAAGCCCACTGACCCATTTCCCAAACGTTCGGAAAGCACAAACTGCACATGGCACCTAATTAGCCTAATGAGTTTGAGCGTCCACCCGAAGGAGGGGCAAGGAGATGATAAAAGGGTGCAAACTGAAGCCCCGCGTGCACAAGCCCTCTGGAACTGGACCCCTCAGCTGACTGGACCAATGGTGGACCCAGGACTGGTGAAATCCTTCTCTGTTCCTCTCTCTTTTTTTTTCCCTTTTTTCCATAAACCCTACATCTCATCCCTTTAGACATAAACCGTTGACCAAGTCTGGGACTAGGAGCGGATCCAGCCGCCCCCAGGTTCCCCTCTGAGAAGGAGTCTAGAAAACAAGGGGGTCCACTCTGAACCTCCTGACTCAATGGGAGGGCTCTCCTTATTCTCTTCCCCGAACTGATCCCCAAATAAGCAAGGCTTGTAGTATATGTTTGGTGATGTATGGTTAGCACCTGTTACACTGTCTACTGATGTAGTTTCATGCCAGTTCTTGTTGTGAGCATACCAATACATGTTGTGAGCATGCCAGTTCTTATTGTGAGCAAACAGAAGTTGAATTTTGTGAGTTAAAGGATCTCTGGTGTCATTTCACCTCAATCCTGACCTGGGAATCAGCAAACCTGAGTCGTCATCCTGAGAAATTGGGACGTGACAGTTAGTACCTGTGCTCAGTCTTGACACCGTTCATAAATTTGTAAGGCTCTATTTTATCTTTCTTTAGTTACTGATTTTCTGCACTCAAGAGCCCTGGACTATTTGTATTCTTCGTCATCTTTATGCCACTCCATACTGTCAAACCTCCTTGTTGCTGTTTCTGATTTTTTTTTTAAACTCTATACAACCTTTTTGAGATGAGAGGCCCAGAAGTGAAAGCAATATTCAAGATGTGGCTGAATCATACATTTATTCAGTGAAAGAATTATTTTCCTCTGTAATCCTAACATCTGGTTAGCTTTTCTGCTTGCTGCTGAACGTTGAGCTTATGTTTTTGCAGAACTATTTGTCATAACCCAAGATCCTGCTTCTGATCGAGAACACTCAATTCAGAGGCAATTGTTTTGTTAAGTTTTGACTTCCCTCGTGCATATTTGTGTACTGTGATTCTGTGTGTGTAGAGATGAATGTATGTGAATCACATCACATTTATCTACATTGATTTTAATCTGAAATTTTATTTCCTTTTTTTTCCTTTTGAACCTTCCTAGTAAAATAAATGTGGTATTCTATAGCTTATAGAGCTATATAGTTTCCCTATGTACTCCAGTTTTTGGTTAAAGAACTAGAAAGTAATGGACAAAATCCATTTTGCGTTAAAATGAATAAATTTAGTTGAATTTTTGTTGGTTGTTTCAATCTCGATCTTCTGGCACAAGAGGTGATCCATATGTCTTCCTCCTCTTCCTGGACTGAGGCAAATCCTACATTCAGCCTTCGGTGAAAGCATTGTTAAAGTCTGCACTGTCACCCAGCTTTTTTTTTTTTTTTTTTTAAATTTTTTGCCATTAGTTAATGCCATTAGCAAACTCCTAAAAGTACAGATGTTAGTATTTAATGCAGATACTTAGAAAGACTAACAAACTTTCAGGAACTTTCAGGATAATCGCACTCCCTTCAGTAATGTACTTTTGAGATAGGTGCTGTCAACTGCACAATTCTAGTACTAAGTTTGTGTCATTGTATCAGATTCTCTACAGATAGATCACACTTCCTTCCTCTAGCCAAAATAAATCATCCATTACAAGATCTATCAACGTGAAATGTTTGTGAAAACAGTAAGCATCAAAAAGCAAAAGGGTATTCCAGTACTTAATTGTAACCCATGGTTAGCTGCCTGCTCTGATAGTATCAGGGAATGTCAAAATACAATATGAATTTGACACATATTTACTGTAAGTTTCCTTAAAGGATATTTGCAGGATGATAACATATAAATTATCTTATTTTATAAACAAAATAGTCTATGTCCCAACTTCCACTTGGAAAACAAATATGCTATGTCATAAGCACAAACAATCCCAGACTGAAAAAACAGGCACAAACTAAAGTATCTTTGCTATCCACAGGTAGCAAAATAGCCTCAACACACTGTGAAAATGGGTCAAAAATGCAGAAGGATCATAAAGACCTTCTGAAAACAATAGTCTGAAAACAAACAGGGAAAATGTGCTCACACCAAAATTTGCTAAATTGTTGTCTCGCTAGGAATTTATGTATTATTTGAAGACTCTCAAACCAGGCCAGTGTGTTAAACAGTGTCAATCCAAAACCAATAATACAGTCAGTTCCAATGCCGAGGTCTTCAGCTTATAGTTTGAGGGCCATGAAGCCAGCTGGGTGTGTTCTTGTGTAATCTCCAGGATGCTTACCAAACGTCGGCGGTCACATAATGGATGTGTTTTGGGGTGGGAAAGTGAGGGGGAATGCAGCCTTATCTGAGGCTTTTGTAACAGAGAAACATGGACCCCTGCGGTCACCATATGCCACAGATTTTCTCTGTGTCTGTTCCACTGAAAACATAACCAAAACCAGATAATAAAGACTGAGTGATATCAGATTTTGTCCTAAAATGCAGGTATTGACCTAGTTCCAAAAGGAAAGTGAAGTAACAGCTTTCACATAATGAATGCACTGGTGCATAATTTAAAACATATCTATACTATATTTTAGCTTTGATTTTATATACCATATTTCAATGCATTATTTAATTATACACAATAAATATAGCAAATAAGGAGTAGATTATTAAATTAATAAATAATGCAGTAGATTTGGTACGAATCCTTTAGAAATATAATATTCAGAAATAAATCAGTGTGCCTTAAGATATTTGTTCTTTGAGGAATTCATTTTTGCAATACATTTGGGTTACATATTGAAACCTTTTCAGTACCTTTTCTGTCCTTGACTACAGGATGTATTCCAGTCTGTATCACAAATAAGGTGAAAAACATTTTGTACAGCTGAGTTAAAAATCACCTTTCTCAGTTTCAGGGACATCCCCAAGTTTCAGTATTATTCTGTAGTAGAAATAGATCCATCTCTATTTGGATACTGCTGAAGATTTTTTGGTGACCAAATTTTAGTGACATATTCCCTCTTCTCCTCACAGTTTTTGGTGATAAATCATTGTGGCTGAATTTTCTGTCATGCATTGTTTGGTATAAGTTAATATTGTTCATGCAGCCTGCCCTCATAGTTTGAAAAGCAGGAAGGAATCATGGGTTTCTTTGAAGTTGTGCCTTCTTCACCTTTTTCTACAAATCATTTCCTCATACAACTACAGTATTTAATACTAATTTAATTTAGCATGATATGTTGCCATGTAATGTTTAAGTTGTATGAATATTTAAGAAATATAAAAGAGACTCACAGTGACATGGGGATGACTGGCAAAACAAAGAATATCAAAGAAGTAGTTGATGAATTATTTTACTATTTTACACAGACTGCTTTCTTCTCAGCTGGGAAGATGATATGAAGTTGTAATGCCTTCTCCCTTTTACACGTTCCTGACTTCCTTAGCAGGAGGAGCATGGCTGTGGAACTCAGATCCTTGCAAGTATCTGCCAATAGCATACACCTAATTTACTACATTTTTATATACATATGCACATGTGTGCACAGAGACACACATATTTCAGCCTCAAGAAGTTAGCAGAAGTTAGCATGCTTCAAGGGTTTTTAAGGACTTTAGAATGATGTCTTGCCACCGAACTTTAACATGAATGAATAGTGAGGAAATGGAAAAAGACTCACAAACACTGGCAGAAAGGGAGGACTGGAGTACTATGATGTAAGGTAGTAATTTCATCCAACCTTTTCGCACTCTGATTTTCTTGTCTTCAAGAGCTGTTTAGCTGGACTAAGACCACTGACTTCTAACTTGAAGGGCTACATTGCAATAAATATCCTTGCCTTTCCGGATTCCCCAGGCCATTTAGAAGATTAAAGTTCTCCTTGTGAAGCAGTTGAAAGAAAGATTCTTGCTTTCATTTCAATGTACGTGTGGAATGAAGACCAGATTGAAGTGGGCCATCGTGTCAGATATACATATGTGTAGGACTTTGCTGGTTATCTTAAAATATAGCTGTTTCTTAAAACAGTTAATAATGAGTGAAAAGGTGGTGAGTACAGAAGGCTGTCAAGTGCACATGAGGAAAGAAAACGTGACTGCAAAGCGAGAGGCAAAGTGGAAGTGTTCCAATATACAATATTCCAAATGAATGAGTCAATCATTTCTGAAAAGTATTACTGGTCTTGATTCTGATGCTGTATTTATTGGTTAGATTGTTCTTCATTTGCTTAAGTGCAAGTGAAACATCACAGTCATTATCCATCTAAATAAGGTCTCCATGAGATTTTCATACTATCTGTCACTTTATAACTCTTGCAGTAGAATCTATTTCAATAACAGCATTGCTTTTATTACTTGGCTATGTATGTGACTCCTGTTACACTGAACATTAGTTAAATTAAGTGCCTTTTATTTAATATCTTATGTGCATTGGATTTTTTTGCTTCTGGTGTGTTTTATAGCTTCTATAGATTGTCATAGTGTAATATGAATTAAACTTGATAGAAAAGATAGAATCCATGATTCTATGATTCTAAGTGGCTTGAGTAACTCAATCAGCAATTTTCTCAGTGCTTTCTGTCTGCTAAGAGGGAAGTTTTTAAACAACTGAATTATTTGAATAATACTAAGAAGCATGAAGAACAATTAATCATGCAAGGTTTTTTCTTTCTTTCAACTTCATTATTGTAATCTTATCATGACTTTTCTTGTCACATGCCACCAGTGCTGATTGATGTGACTGTGTGACAAAACAGCTGAAGAAGGTATTATCTAATTTTTTTGTGAACCCTTTGGGCCTGAACAGAGGTAAATCTAAAGATTATCTTAGAGTAACTTAGAAACCTAGAGAAAGTTATTTATTTCCCTAAAGTTGAGAGGTTATAGGAAGATTTCAAACATGTTCTGTTCCATTCCAGCAAAGATCAAGGCATCTGAGAAGAGCCTCACATAAACTAGTTTCTTCCTCCACTATCCATAGTAGAATAAAAAAATGACCCCTTATCTCCTGCTTCAGGTTATCAATACACTTAATTTTCCAGTTAAACAAGTATAGATGTCAATTTAATGCTGTAAAATAAACACAGTGTAAGCCACTTTAATATGCTGCTACCATAACAAATACATTAGTGCTAGAGTTCATGGTAAGTGTTAACTTAAAGGGGAAAGAATTTCTCCCCTTCAAGAAAGTTGAATATGGTAATACAAAAAGTCATATTTGCAGAACCTGATGTAAGAGTCTGTCATAAAAAAATATTTCTTTCCTGTCCCCTCATGTCCTCTGCCTGATTTTGCGAAATGCAAAGTGCACTAAAATCACTGGAATACTGAAAGTAGGCTGATTCTGCTAGGCAAAAAGGATAGTACCAGCTTATCTGAAAGACTGAGTGAGATCTGATGGGTTATATAATGAGCCATGTTAAATACTGACTTTACTGTATTAAAGTAATTTTAGCACCTGCTACAATTTTTTTTCCCTGCTCACAAATAAAATTCATTCATTTCAGTCTTAATATGTGCTTCTCAAGCACAAGCCAGACCCCAATAAACTGCTTAGTAGCTTGTTTGCTCACTTTCTTGCTTTCTTGCTTAATTTATGATTAACTTTTTTAGAAATATTCCTTAAATGATACAAGCTTGAACAAATACTTAGTCTTTGTGTCCAAAAATGAGCACCCACATTCTTATATTTTGGCATTCTGATCCCCTAAATTACTGAATACATGCATCTCCCAGGTATTCAATATGAATAATTTAATGTATATTTGCTATCCTGTGAATCATCATGACAAAGAACAACCTCAAGTACTCACTGGATGGTGGGTAGCTATTAGGGAATGGTAATTAATTTCTCTCATGAAGTTATCTGGTACTAATGTGATAACAAAGCAAAACAAAATACCTTTTGTTTTGTTGTTGATTTGCTGTGTGTTTTTTTTTCTTTTAAATTTCAAACAATATGCCAATTCTTTTACCTTTATTATGTCTGACAAAGATTTTGAGCCACTTCAATTTTTCTACTATATTTAGGAGTTTATTCTAAAGGAAAAATTGGAAAATTATGATCCTTTTTGCCCTATTTTAGTTTCCTGGAGCCTAAGCATTGCTGATAACCCTTAGTTTTTTTACAGACCTGTGATTTTCTAAACACTCTGGCAAGCGTATCTTTTTATGTATGTTGGTGAAAGTCTAAAACCTTACCATTCCAGTGCACCCTATAAATCTCCCTTTCACATCCCACTATTCTCTATTTTTGTTCCCTGCTAACTATCCCAGTCCCTACTATCCATGGTCTGACCTTTTCACTTTTCTGAATTGGTATATTTAATTCAGTGTTCAAGACTGAGTGCTGCTGATTCCCATATTTACTCTATCTTGTCCAGTCCTTTACATTTTGTTTTCTCCTATGGGATTTTTTTTATCATAAAGCCATAGAATGCAACTCTATGCACATTTGATGTAAGTAAGTACAGGTTTAGCTCGCCTAATAGTTCTTTAGAATATATGAAACAAAGTTTAATGTTTGGCATATTTTAGGAGAGCACTTTGTAGCTAAAATATACTCAGGAGATTGCTATTTAAATGACAAGATAACTGCTTATTAAATGATGTATCTATTTTAAGACCAGAAGATTGGTGACTTTTTTTTTTAAACTTCTCTGGAAACTTAAAGTGGTAGTTTTCTCCCTTCATAATTCAGGCAATTTTTTTCCTATGGAATCAATATGAAAATAGCAACATTTTCTGGATTAAAAGCTTACCACTGCTTTAGTGAAAATTTTATTTCTTTGCTTGAGTAATTTCTCTGACCTTCTTTCTATTCCATTTTTTATTTATATAGAATAAGACATTGTTATTTCTCAATTTAAATTGCTTTTTATCCATGCAGGACAAATTAAAATGGAACTCTTAAGGGAATCATATCATCTTGATTACCATACTAAAATAGAGGCAGGTTCCACCACCATTGCTCACTGACCTGTGTCTATGAGTTCTTATTTCAAATTCCAGCTCTGTAAGTGACTTTGGGCTACTTAGTTAACCTCTGTGTACTTGGCTTTCTCTCTCTGAAAATTATTTATAATATTTTTTGGAGCTTTGCAAAAGATCTGGTTTGTTTTGTAAACACAAACCAACTCTAAACTATGCTTATGATTAAAATCATATGACCTGAAGATCTCATGTAATCATGTTACTATTTCTTGAACTATTGTGATTTTTCATAAAAAGTGAATGAAAGGGGCAAACAATTGTAAGAGTTCTACCTTTAGGCTGCAGGTCCAGAAAGACTGTGAAGGCTACCATGAGCACTGGGGGTTGCCTGGGCATATGCATGTATACAAATGTTCACTTATGACAAAGGGATCTGGAGAGGCTTACTTCTAAAATAAATACCTCAAGTTAGCATTGTGATTTTTCTCTTACTCTTTCAACTACAGAGCCATCGTGAGCAAATGCTCATTTCACTTCTTTTTTCACCTTCCTCTTTGGTATTTCAGCTTATTTCTCCTTAGTTTGCTGAATTATTTTAACTTAGTGGTACAAAGACTATCTGTATTCCAACCTTTACTTAACTATGTGAGCCATTAGAGTGAGAGCTGGTTGAATGTCTCACAAGATGTACAACTATTGATTGTGTATCTGTGCCTGTGCTTAATTTTCTAAAAATATCAGCATCAAGGGAGCTGTGAACAACTTAGACACCCTTTATCTCTTTGTTTATTTGTTATTTTTGAAGATATATATGTGCTCTTTGGCCATTAAGTTTTCATTCCATTCTTTAATACAGCAGAGGATAGAACTCATTAATCATACGCCAGGCTGGGGAACTATAGTTATAACTCTCAAGTTTCAGAGCAGTAAACAGAAAATGTTATCTTTAATCTAGAAACAGATTTAGTCAGTCAATGAAAAGCTATCTTCATTGTTTTCCATTAAATATCACTCTCTGCTTTTGATTCAGTAACTGATCTGATAGTTGCTGTTTCTATAGAAAACTAAAATAACACGATTGTTACAGTATTCAATATGCTAAACATCTACTTAGTAGCTGAGATTTATATCGTGCAAATAAGAATGCTTATTATTTATTTAATTCAAACTCTGATTGGTCTTGTATTAGAAAGTAGAAACAGAACTTTATCTATGTGTATTAACTGTACATAAGTGGTCATGTTTTTAAGATTTTTAATATGATAAAGTAACGATTATGCATAATCAAGTATGATCAAATATAGTGTTGTGGTTTAACCCCAGCCAGAAACTAAGCACCACACAGCTGCTCACTCACTTCCCC
>NW_010972820.1:166190-229325 GCF_000737465.1 Haliaeetus leucocephalus | reverse complement strand
TCCAAAACATAACACTATACCAGATACTAGAAAGAAATTAACTCTATCCCAGCCAAAAACAGGACATATAGAAATTAAAGATTACCTTGCAAAACCTGTATCTGAGAGTGATCAAACATTTCTAAGTAAAGATAAGGTTTGATGCAAAGTAGATTTTTGCTTTCCTAAAGGTTGGTATGACCATGTTGCAGTCATATTTGCATGATAATACATGTACATTTGAACCAGGGAGTGATGTGCAGAATTGCTCATAGCAATATTTATTAATACTAATTGAGATTGAACTGGTTTTGGCTGGGATAGAGTTAATCTTCTTCATAGTGGCTGGTATGGTGCTATGTCTTGGGTTTGTCACCAAAACAGTGCTGTTTTAGTTATCGCTGAGCAGCGCTTGGACAGTGTCACGGCCTTTTTTTGTGCTTTCACGCTGCCCCACCAGCGAGGAGGCTGGGGGGGCACAAGGATTTGGGAGGGGACACAACCGGGACAGCTGACCCCAACTGACCCGAGGGATGTCCTGTACCACACATTGTCGTGCTCAGCAATAAGAACTGGGGGGGGGAAGTTTGCCAGGGCTGCTGTTGCTCAGGCACTGGCTGGGCATCAGCTGGCTGGTGGTGAGCAGCTGGGGCTTTGCATCACTTGTTTTTGTTAGTTTCCTTTCGCTTTGAAGTGAGGGGACTAAACCACAGCAAACTCTTTAGATTCAGGGTATCTCTCTGGGAAAAAAAAAAAAAATTTGCTCAAGTTGGTAGGAACATAGTTTATTTGTTTCACTGTTAGCAGCGTGAAAGAAGGAAGGAGGCCTAGTGACAACATGTGACTAGATCAGTCTATGCAATCTTAGACCAATTAACCTGTGGACAACCAGTTTTTGATGGTGAACAGAAAAAGTAATCCCCCCTCCTGCCAAGTAGTAATAACTTCTTTACAATTAGTAATCTATGTAAGTAATAACTCCTTAAAAAAAAGAATTTGAAGTCTCTGACTTATTCCAATGTACCTTGATATAACTATTATATTTAAAGGCTTTCTGATCAGAAATCATTTGTTTGTTGCACGATATGTTGTCAGACTACTGACGACTAGCCTCTGACTTTTCAGCTTAACATCATTCTCTAACTGTAACTTCTCAATCTTGTTTCTTATTACAACGGATACAAACTAATTGGTTTAGGTGTCATAAACTAATAGTTTTCTTTCTCAAGGGCTGTCGTGCCCTATCACCACATGTTTTCTTACTTCTTTTTTACTTATGAAGTTAAGCCTGACATGTGATTGCTTTTATGGAGACATCTCAGTACCTTCAGATTCCAACATAACAATTTCTTACAAAGGAACTGCAATAACTGTTCATTCAGAATTAGAGACACCTACCCTCTAATTCACCATGTATAGTGATTGAACATTTGCAAAAATCCCCATTTACAAGAGACAGTAGAAATTGCATTGGAATGCTGATGATGCTGAAACTAAGTTACATTTAAAATGGGGACAGGAAATCACTTTGTTTATGCTACAGTTTGGCTGGAAAGAAAACCCGCAGCTGGTGCGACCCTAAACTTGGAGCAGGCTGAGATTCCGCACCATGACTTTGATGTCAAACAGACTCTGTCTTTATATCTCTATAGCAAAGAGTGAATGAGGCAGGGCTAGTCTATTTACAGCCTTTGATATTTTCATGTGAAGTAAGTTAAACAACCAAGGCTATAGGGTTGCTAGCTAAAATATGAAAGTCTCTGAAAAGTCTGTCTTTCATAATTCCTATTTATTGAGGAAACTCTTAACCAGTGATTATAAAATAGATCATTAGCCTTGGCTCCACTGTTACCAGATAGCAAATGGCACTGTGCGAAAATCTCTCCCTCTGTGACTAGCAGAGTAATACCTAATTTTTTGAAGGATAGATCTTGAATGTCACGGCAATCCTTACACTTATGACCTCCAGGTTAGAAATAAAAAGGCATCCTGAAAATGCTCTTCTTGGTATAAAATGCAGCAGATAATCTTAAACTTCACAGGTTGCTGTGAACAAATTGCCTGCATGTTTTTCTCTCTATTCCAGCTTACCATTGAATGTAAAGAATAATTTTTCAATGGGATTGATGTTGGATATGTCAGAAATTCCCATCGGAGGAAAATCCAGACAGATGCATTATGTAATGATAAATAAGTAAAAAACATTTCATCAGCAATAAAGTCAAAGATTTCTCATTAGTAGGATTTAGACTCAGTATCAGTAACAGTACATCCTCAGCAGAGAATAATAACTACTGAATCCAAGAATATTCAAAGCTAGATTCAAAATTTATTTTACCGATTTGGCTTTCCCAGAGTAAGTTGGCTATATCTCTATATGTGTGTATCTGTCTATCCATATGTATATCTACCTATCTATATACATATCTAAATATGTATGCATGCATTCAACACATGCAAGTGATTGCTTCTTCCTATCCAGTGAAAGAACAGAGATAGATTTGTATTGTAATTTCAGGAAGGAACTCATTTATAACAGGAGGAGGAACTGCCACAGCAGGTGGCTAAGTAGGAGAGTAAGAATGATATTGGAATAGGAACAGTGAGCATCAGCTTAAGGAGGTGGGGTTTTTTTGAACATATCAAGACAATTTCAAGACACCTCTTCTGCTAGGAAGGAGAAAACACTAGCATCTCCAAATGTCCAGCGTGTGGATGAGGAAATTTGGACAATGAAGGCACAGGTATCCCCTGGTCCCACAGAGAAACAGCTATCACAGTTCACTTTGATATCTCAGCCCTTACTCATTCCAGAAATAGGACTTCCAAATGAGTGTGCATATATATCTGTGTGGCTTTTAACAAAAATATCAAGTGCCAGAAACCCAATCCCTGATAGAAAAAGGTCATTCTGTCCTGAAAGAGTGCATAGACTTTCAACTAGGCAGGTGAAAAGTAACAAAGGCTTGGAAGAGAAGCGAGAGAGTTGCTGATGACAGAATGTAAATTTTTTTTATCATTTATTGTCACTGGAATGAGGTTCTGCTTACCTTAGAGCAAAATAAGGTCTTTGAAAAGTTAAATAATATGCTGGTTTCATCTTTTTTAATGGTTTTGAACTTTTAAGAAATAGATGTTAATTCTATGGAAGAAAGACCCCATCTTCTGTTTCCAAATAGCAAACCCACTGCAATAAATTAAACAAAATATCAGTCGTACAAGTTATAGGCTGCTAACCTGATTTCACTCTAGAAAGACCAGGGGTACCATAAGGAAGAGCAATTCTTTAGAGATCTGAAGCAAAAGGAGCAGGTGGCTTTAAAAGCATCAGTAATGGTCAATAAAAAGAGGTGATTCAAAAGAATCTTCCCAAGGGAAGAAAATATAACCTGATTGGCATAAAGTAAATGAGAGTGTAATGAGAGACATCTGCATATTGGAATTTCCTTTCCTTCCTGTATTGCAGAGATTTTTCACTAGCGTTAAATTAATATTTTTATTCTATCAGTTCCTTCTGGTTCACAGCTAAGACTTAGAAGATACAGGATTTTTCTTTATACAAAGAAAAAAAACAACAAACAAAAACAACCAAAAAAACTAGCCCCCCCCCCCAAAAAAACCCCAAAACCAAAGCAAAGAAAAAAAACAAACAACAAACACCTTTTTAAAAGTTTCCTTATGTGCTGTGCAACTCTTTGTTGATATGACTAGGCAGATACTCTGTCTTGAAAAAGTTGCTAGGTAATGTTTCAATAATATATATTATTTTTTGTTATCTATAGAAATAACAGTCTGAGAGTTTCAGTCTATGGGAAGCTCAAACACCAATATGGCACTCAAACACATTAAAATGCTAAATGACCAGAGGAAAAATAAATTACTCTTGAGAACAGCTTATAATTACCCCAAGGAAATATGTAACAAGTTTTATCTCATCATTTCAATCCCATTAATCCATGCAATCTTGCATTTTGTCTTTTTCTGAAAGTTTGTCCCGAGCTCCTCCTCTCAAATCTTTATCTCAAGATTGATTTCTAGCTCTTTCCATATTGCTCCTTTTGCTACTTAGTTCCATATTTTGACCTGCCTGTTTGTTAAGTAGCTCTAGTGGAATTGTATTTAGGCTAGTCACCTTATTAACTGTAATCCTTTCCTTTTTATTTTTTAGTTCTTTGCATACTACTGTCCTGACTGGTTTATGGCTGTCAATTATTTCTTTATTTTTCTGACTGTAGATGAAGTCATTGTATTCCCAAGAAGAAACCCAGGACCTCCACACCACAGCTATATTCACTTATGTATATGGGTCATGCTTGTTACATTTCCTTGAACCATAACAAAACAATCCTAAAGTTTTAAGAGCTTAATACACAAAGGTGCCCGAGACTCAGTGACAATATCCCTTTCTTGTGTACTCTGCCACCCTGTGAAATCTGCATTGCTAAATGATGAACATAGGCAGAATAACATTGAGGAAAATTTATAAAACTTTAATAAGATTTACAAAACACTGTGTGCAGAGTATGGAGACATCTCACTCCACAGAAAATGTAGATGGGAAAGGAAACCCCTACCTTTCTCAATGAAATAAGCATCCACCTTGAGGCTGGGACTGTTCCTTCTGTTATGATATCACTGCTGAATACACTGTTGGAGATAAAACTGTCAGCTCCTCTTATTTTCTGATCACACACTTAATAGTCTAGTAACAAACGTAGTCAGATGAAATCCTAGAGGCAGAAATTCAAGCATTCCTATTTCTGCTATGACATGATGACTTTTACTTTGATTGTTCACTATCTTACAAGCATGTGTTTAAGGACACTTAAAATTGTGTATCTCAACCAGTTTCATGAGAAGAGTACCCTGTTTTATATATATAAAAGGACTGGTGTCTGTGCCTTCCATATAAATAAGCTTTACTGCCCAGTATTACTAACACATTTAAACAAATTTTTTCCCACTGATATTGAAATAGTTTTCACAATGTGAAAGAGCATTAGAACAACAACTTGAGCCACCATATTGGGAAGCTTTCTGCAGAACATGCTAGACACTCCTGTAAATTCAAATCTCCAATTCCCAAATTTTCAATATCCTAGTGATTCTATAAGCATTTTGTTATTGTAGAGGCATTCTACATAAAAACCAATTTGGTGAATGTGGTTGATGTACTGTGTTTGCCTGGCAAGCTACGGGGTAGATTCTGTGAGAAGCTGCTGGAAGCCTCCCCTATGTCCGATGGAGCCAATGCCAGCCGGCTCCAAGATGGACCCACAACTGGCCAATGTTGAGCCCGTCAGCAACACTGGTAGTGCCTCTGGGAGAACAGATTTAGAGGGGCGGGGGGGAACTGTGCACCAGCAATTACAGCCAGAGAGATGAGTGAGAACATGTGAGATAACCAGCCCTGCAGCCCCCCAGGTCAGTGCAGAAGGAGGGGAGGAGGTGCTCCAGGCGCCGGAGCAGAGATTCCCCTGCAGCCTGTGGTGATGAAGACCATGGTGAGGCAGGCCGTCCTCCTGCAGCCCAGGGAGGTCCACGGGGGAGCAGATCTCCACCTGCAGCCCGGGGAGGTCCCCAGGCCGGAGCAGGGGGATACCTGAAGGAGGCTGTAACCCTGTGGGAAGCCCGTGCTGGAGCGGGTTTGCTGGCAGGACTTGCGACTCCACGGGGGACCCATGCTGGAGCAGTCTGTGCCTGAAGGACTGCAGCCCGTGGGAAGGACCCACACTGGAGAAGTTCGTGGAAGACTGTGTCCTGTGGGAGGGACCCCATGCTGGAGCAGGAGAAGAGTGAGAGGGGTCCTGCCCCTGAGAAGGAAGGAGCAGCAGAGACAATGCGTGATGAACTGACGCCAAGCCCCATTCCCCGTCCCCCTGTGCTACTGGGAGGGAGGAGGTAGAGAAAATTGGGAGTGGAGTAGGGAGGTGGTAGAGCAATCAAGATTGAATTTGAGCCTGGAAAGAAGGGAGGGTGGGAGGAAGGTGTTTAAAGATTTGGTTTTATTTCTTATTACCCTACTCTGATTTGATTGGTAATAAAATAAGCTAATTTCCCCAAGTCAAGTCTGTTTTGCCCATGACAGTAATTGGTGAGTGATCTTTCCCTGTCCTTATCTTGACCCACCAGCCTTTTGTTATATTTTCTCTCCCCTGTCCAGCTGAGGAGGAAAGTGATAGAGCAGCTTTGGTGGGCACCTGGGGTCCAGCCAGGGTCAACCCACCACAGCTGAGAACAGTTGCTGCTGTCAGTATAAATAGGAAAGGGCTTAAAGGGCTAAAAAAAGCCTTCTAGCAGTTAAGTACCTGATGTTCATGAGGGGTAGTGGGGATGTTGTTAGCAGTAGCCTACATGTCTAGGTAGCTTGGGTGCTAGCTTACTGAAAACACTGTGGATTGGTTTTGAATTTGGATACCAAAGGTTGCAATTAGGCAATAAATTCTATCACAGGGCCTAGTCATGAAATGGTAAGTTATTTATTAAAGTATTCACAAAATTCTGAAATCTTCTAAACCGTGTAGATGTGGTCTATGATTTTAAAAATCTTTTCTTACAGCTACTGTTTATTTATTAGCATTTCTTACCAGTTATTCATTTCTTCTAATTTTTTAGTATTTGCAGTTTTTAAGTTCTGTTGGTTTGTTTTCTACAAATTCAGTTTTGTCAAAGATTCTGTTCTCTGCAGCCGGTATTTTTTACCTAAAGCATGTATTTAGCTTTTTAAAAATGTTTAAAATAGTGTCTTAGTATGAGGAAAATGGACTTTATCCAATTCTCTAATAATAATTTCCTGACTGACTTGAGAAACTGCTGCATGGCCTAGTTTCTCCATTTGTTAATTAGTGTTCATTGCTCATTTCTTAAAAGCTTTAATTTCCTAGTGTTTTTAGAAAATAATTTTCAAAAACTAGTATAAAGGTTCAAAATAGTTTGGATTAGTATCATCAAATGCAAAGACTAATAATGGATGTGACTAAGAAGTTATTCTCCCTCTTTTATTTTCTTATCAAGCTGGGAAGCCTAGAGCTATATTATTGAGAACCACCTCTGCCATATCTTATTCTCTGCAATTATATGTGCACTATGTTATACACTGTTATTACTGAACTTGAAAATGTAGGGGTTTTTTTCTTTTATGAAAAAAAAAATCCACTTTCAAAGACAAATTTATAAAGCAAAAACCTAAACATAGATTTTGATGATAATTTTGGCCTCCAGCTAGATCAACACGATCTATCACCAATTTTCTGCTTATGTTGCTTTACAGTCCAGCTGAATCCTTGTTATTTGCTTCTTATCGATGTTTTGTTTTTCTTTTCTTTCATTCCACAACCTCAGCTGGTGTTAAGCATAACAAACAACTTAAGGACTCTTTTTGTCTTGGAAGTCTAATGGTTTTAAGTCCCTCTGATGATTTTTATCCTTTTAGCCTAAAAAATTTCTACAGTGATGATGTTTCTAACATTTTTTGCCACCAAACAGTATGTGTAGGCTTTGATCTCAGTTTCCTTAGTTAACTTTTAAGCCACTGCTTTAGGCTGCCTGCAAGGTCTGTATTATCAAGCCTAAATACAGTAAACATTGTGATGTGAACATCATTTGTTTTAATTATCCACATCAAATAATTCTATCCTTGTCCTTCAGAAGAAAACATGTTAAGAAGCTTCTAGCCTTTCTTCTCCGTTTCTCTGTTGTGTGCTGTCGGAGGTATATTCAATTCATGTTTTAGAGATGTCCTTGGCATCATGATTTGTAAAACAGCAGAATTAAACAATGTTCTAATTCCATCATTCTATTGTCATTAAATAGGTATTTTCTGGAATCTCTTCATGTTAACAGCTTGGATGTCTCAGTTATAAAAAAAGATAGTAAAAACCTTTCTGTTAGGAGTGTCTTGTCTAGCCATGTTTGTGTCAAAGACATTAGATTCCTGTTTAAACATACCTTGTCAGCTGTTAGGTTTGACATATTTTCATTATTTCCCATTCTGTAAAAGGAATGTTTTTATTCAGTGATTGCTAAAGCTTTAATATTTATGGCATTTTTAGACAGAAGGACTTATTTTCTTATTGCTAATCACTAAGTATTGGTTTGAAGGGAAGGAAAAAAGGATTTGGATATCTAACATGGGGCTTCAATGGAATTTAGGAGCTCAGATCCAAATTTCTAATCCTGAAAATTCCTAGTTGTTTTCTAAAACTTGAGGCATCTGATCTTTAAAGAGCTTTCAGCTTTTTACCAGAAAGTTTCCTGAGTCTAACCTAAGTATAAAGTCCTTGTCTTTTGATGGAATTAAACTGTTTGGTACCTATTTCTAAACCCAACAAAGGCAAGGCATTACCTTTTTTTTTTTAAACCTTCTGATGGTCTTGACCTAGTAAACATTATTACATCTATGAGACCAGTCTCACAAAATACTTTTTGATCAACACTGCAAGCCCTACTACTTTTTTTTAACCCTCTTTGGACATCAGCAGAAACAGCCTCTGTTTAAGAAGAATGAAATAGCTGTTGTTTAGGAAGAATGAGTCACAATTTTGGGGGGTTTTCCTAAAGAATTCCAGGGTCTGGATCCCAAGAGATGAGAAGTCTAACTTGCAGGTTGATTTTTGCTCTGAAGGGAGACATGAGGCCTGCCTCATACCTCTGTGTATATGTCTTGTCAAACACATTTTGGTAGTGTTCTGTAATTTTCTGAATCACCCTTAAGATGTACTGACTTCTTTCTACAGGTGGGGTGGAGAGCCAATGTGAGGGTAGAGAGTTATTTTTTGATTGATACTAACTGGCAACCACATTAGTTTAACCAAATGACTTTAAGTCATATGTTCTCATCTTCCAATTTATGATCCTCAAAACCAGTCCAAAAACTCCACCGTGACAAAAGAGCTCCAGGATAATGGAGTGTCCATACCAGTATTTGGTCAGCTATGCCTCCTTTTGTTGAACATATTCTCAGTTTCTTCGGATTGCTAGTGTCCCTAAGAAGAAAGGCCTTCCTAGGTTAAGAATGACTCACCATGACAATACACTGGCACATCTGACTAACGGTAGAAATGTCTTAATTTAAACTATATAATATCTATGGAGGACTACAAATGTTAAAATTATTTCTCAAAAGAAATATAAATGTAACAAAGTTACATTTTAATATTTCTCTGCATTTAACATATAGGGCCTGAACCAAATACATACAAAGCAGGCCTTGCAGCTTTGAAGTAATTTCTATGTGTTTTAAGGCATGGATGGAGTAAGGCGTGAAAGGCATAAAATACTGCTCCTCTAAGAATCAGGCTGCCTTTTTCATAAATAAAGAGCATTTTATTCAAGCCATACTGAATCACTATTTTTTGCTTCCTATTTATCCTGCACATCATTTTCTTGTCCTGGTCATTTCTCATTATAGTCATCTGTCTTTTTACAATCCCTTTGTGTTAGAAATTAAAAATAATGCAGTATGTATGTATCCTGTTGTTATCCTAAATTCACTTTCTTTCCTACCTGGCAAATCCAGAGTAAAAAACAAATGAACCATGAGAATTTTCAGGTAGTGGAATATCTCTAATTCTATGTGACCTTTCCATGTGCATTCCTAAAAGACTGAAACATCATCTGGAGAATTAAAAGAGGTTTTAATGCTGTTCTTTGTGGGCTTTCATCCTAAAAGAACAAGACACCTTTTGAGAATTTGGCATTCAGGATATTATGATAGTTCATATTTGGAAAGTAACATGCAACATCAGCAATGTATAGAATCTCTGTTTGCTTAGGACTGTGTTCAGGAATGGGAAGGTAAACTAGTTTAATAATCTTTTCTCATCATGTCATCACATCTATTTCAAATGTTATTTCAGTTATTTCAAATGGGATTCATCTGCCCAAATGTATACAGTATACATCTAGATCTGAGCTAATCATCCAAACCCCCTTTATATAGACAACAGAGAGATGCTAACACTTCCAGGAATTTCTTCCTCTTGTAAATGTTAAAAAATGTAAGGTGAAGCATGCTCAGAAAAAAAATGTCCATTTCTCTCTCCTGACTTCATGATATTTTGCATAGCTATAGATGTGTGATGAGCTTGTAAAAATCACATAAGAGTAATTCCACCATTAAAGTCAACCATATATGTACAACTTAGAATATCTGAAAGAAAAAATAAAACCTGATTTTTTTCTCTCTCTGACAACTAAGAGCTGGAGATGAAATAAAATCTCTTGGTAGATTTTTATATGATTTTATCCAACAGGAAGCCCATAATTCCTATCTACTTAACAGGTTTTAATTTTGTCTTTAACTGATTGCCTGTCAACTCAATTTACCTGACAATTTTAGACAGTGAACTCTGTTGTGCATGGATAACTTGAATAGTTTATAAATCCTGTGAAAATTATGTCAGAGATGCCTTGATACTAAAAGTAGATTCACAAAAGCAAGCTCAGGACTATCAGTTTTTTTAGTACAGGTACAGACCTAAATGAACAGAGCTATGCTAATTGTGGGCCTAAGCTAGTAACATGCTTTCATAAAGCTTTTCCTGGAAGGCATTCATTATTAATGAATATAAGAGCCATCTCAACCTGTTTTTCAAGAGATATCTGTAGTTTATGAGCAGTAGCATTATGTAAGATTTCCCACTGTCTGGAGTGCTCCAGTCCTCCCCTGTGCTTGCTAACTGGAAACTGACTGCATGCATTAAGTCTGCAGATCATACCGAAGCTCCTTCCAGGAAACAGGCTCCGGGGTTCAGCCCAGCCGTGAGTAGGATGGTTGACACTGCAAGCACAGTTGAACTTCACAGTAAATCACAAACGTTCTCATTTCATCAGGAAAGTTTGTGGAATGTCCAAATTAATATCTGGGTAAAAATACTGGTTAATTCTGGTTATTTGCAAATTGATTTGCATGGAACAGTGTTGACAAATTGGAACGACGGAATTATAAAGTGATCTTACAGCCTTGTGAGGAAAAACTACTGTCAGAGGAAGGCTCGCTTATAAAGAAACTGTGTTACTGTCTTCTCAGAAGGAGCAGTCATTTGGTGGTTGGAAAACAAGGTCTTTCTCATTTGCGGTGTGGACCACCTGTCACAACATTTGCAATGTCTTTGTGACATGTTTGCTCACATGGAGGTTTTTACTTGACTTCCCCCTCCCAACCCTGAATGATAAAGAGCTTGTGTTTATGTGACATTGAATTTTTTTTTTTAATTCTTTTGGAATTATTGCCCTCACAACATCACCCAGGGTACTATAAGTCTGCCTTTCCTAATCTTACCTCAGCATGGTGCCAATTACCTTATCTATTCTCAGCACAGCGATCACCTCCAGACAGCCATATAAAGAGGCTGACAATATACATCACTATCTGTAAAACACCTCAACAGTCTGGGCAGCAGCCAGGTTTCAAAAGACCTTGGACAAATTTTTGAATTGTGTCCCATGCTAGTTCTTAAGATGATTTGGGAAGATTTAGTCCACAACATGCTTATCTTTTAGAATACAACTACTGAATGTCCATGTTACCTTTCTTCAGTACAAACATTCTGAATTATCTTTCAATACTAGAAATAAATGGCAAACACTAAGTGACTTCTAATGCTCCCTCCTTGTACCTAAAAACTCTAGATCCCCCTCCCACACTTATATGTGCCTTTCTCAATACATGTAAGTGTTTTCTTATGTGTAAGTTATTCACTCCGTTCCTTTTTCACCCAACACTGAATCAAACTGCCTCCTTTAATGGTTTTGGAGGTAGGCATACTGCTTTTACTGGTGATCTATTGCTCTTTTTATTTTAATGAGGATTTACCAAGTTTCTGACTGAATGGCTCATGAGCATGCAAAAAACAAATCCACTGCGTGCATGCCAATTGATTGCACATGCAACATAGGTGCGACAGAGCCTGCTTGCTTGGTACCCCTGAGTAATGGGAGCTCTGCAGAGCAATGAAGTAGACCGTTACATGTTACCTTGATTTGTTATCCTCTTTCCACTTGGTTATCCTCTGCTCCGCTCTGTTTCCCCTCTCCTCCAGGTTCCCAGTGATAGCTGCCATGTTGCCTTGGGTTTACAGCCCACCCACCCCCTGCCCAGTGTTGGGATAATGGGGAAACAAATGGCAACGTAGATAAAAGTAAGGAGGAAAAGATCGTCTTGTGTTCAGTTTTCAATAGAATTGAAGTGCCTAGGCAGCGTGAAAAATGCCACTAGTTCAAATCTGCTTCATTAAGCACCTAAATGCTCCTGAGGATCATGCTTTAAGAGATATAAGACAAAAATATTCTCTAAAAACAGAGATGCAACTAAAGGGGAGATGAAGCAAAGAGAAGAGGAAAAAGGTGTACGAAAAAGAAACACTGCCAGGGTGCAGTGGGGGCCAGAGACTCCCAAGGGGAGCAGCAGGGGCTCCCTGGGGTCCATCAAGGCAGGGCCAGGCAGGCAGGGCCTGTCCCACTGCCCCAGCCAGGACCAGGGCAGCCAGGGGGGCACAGGGTAGCCCCAGGTACTGGGCACCTCTCTAGGGACAGGGATGGATGACCCTGGCCTGGGACACGGGCCTACGGATGGGCCTGGATCAGCAGGGCCCACAGCCGGGCCGGGCAGGGCTGTGGGGAGCTGGAGATGGGCCCTGCTGTGGCATCGCTGGGGCAGGGGCTGACGGCCCTGGGGGGCAAAATGGTGTCCTGGCCCATGGGCAGGGCGGGGGGAGCCCTTGGGGGTGGGCAGGGACAGGCAGGTCTGTGGGTGCCCTCAGGGCCCTGCAGCTATGAAAGGTACCTGTCAGTAGTTAAGCGCTTAGCTCTTTGTATCCTCATATTAGGCACCTATTCCCAGCTTCACATGCCCTAGGTTATTTTAGGATGTGCTTTTTGAACCGTATTCATTCCACTTAACCTTACAATGAGGAAGGCACATAAGGTAGGATTGTAGCATTTCTAGTTTCCTTGATCAAAGGGAGAGATACAGACCTCCAGAAGGCTTTTCAGTCTATCATCTGAACTTTCCTCTGAGAGTATCTAGGTCTCTCCTTCAAGTAGCACTCTCCTTTGACTTTACAAGGTTGACTATACTCCTAAGTATTTCAATTACGTGCCTCAAATTAGGTAGGATGAATTTGTGAGTTACTGCCTGTGATCTTTCTCCCCACAAGACCCTTTTGTGCCTTTTCTCACACAGGCCTGAAAATTCAGCCCCGAGGAGATGCCATGATCTAATCCCTCTTTTCTAACTGACCATGATCCGGAAAAATAAACAGATTTACTACAGGTAGATAATACAATCACTGCTTTCACAAAGAAGAGCACATACTTCCTTCTAGCTGTCTTGCCTCTCCTCCATGGGGAAAAAAAAAAAAAGTCACCTAAAAGTACTATCTTTTCTTGTGGTTAATGCTGATTTCACCTAATCTGCACTAGCAGATTGAGCCGTAAAAGTAAAAAGAGTGCTGGAGGTGGAGAAAGTCGTAAAAACACGTAGAGACAAATGCTTCTCTTGTTTGAGGCTTAGATACAGTTTCTACCAACCAAAAACTAGGTAGCATAGTGAGAAGGGAAGCACAGGTCCCACACTGGCAGGTGAGAGTTACTCAGGTCAGGCTGACAGTAGTCTTCATATGGTGGAAACCTGCTAGTGACCAGACCACAGACTAAAGCAGATTGCATCCATGGCATTGGGACAGGAGATTCTGTAGAGCAAGACAAATAACCCACTTAATTCTGTTTCCTTGTAGTACATCCCTCAGGTGACTGCAACAGAACACAGGCTCCATGGGAGCTGGGAGGGGATCATTCCCTCTTTTCCATCCTCTTCCACTGTGAATCTGGACCAACACATTTAAACTAAACCTAACAGAAATGAGAGAGTCCTGGAGAAGATAAAACATTTTAAGTTGCTTCTAAAAACAGTTTGTGGAATTCTTGAGCTTAGTCCTACTTATGCAGAAAGAAGGGAAGAGTGCATTAATCAAAGCCATGTGGAAACTGTACAACGTTATAAATGGGAGAAGATTAAAAAAAAGAAAAAGAGAGAGAGCCAACAATGTAGAAATATATGAAGAGGCTCAGAAACTGGATCAGAGAGACCAGGGGACTGAAATCATGGCCAAGAGAACAATAGGGGAGCCAAAGGCCAAACTAGAGAAGAGAAAGGAGAAGCAGAAGGCAAACTCTGGGACTGAGAGTATCATGCCAAAACACAGCTAAGAAATGCAAAATATACTGTGGAAAGGAAGACCTGGAGAAAAGCATTATTGCCACAGACTTGAAATATTCTCTGAGAACAGCATTATTGCTCTACTGCTGGCTACCTACAGACTGATTCCACTAGGCATAAGGAAACATAATCACTAAGTAACTCATAGCTCTTAAACCTACCTGCATGTTGCCAGTGTTTGCTGACTTCTAGGACTTCAACATCACAATTCATTTTTAAATGCGGTTTTCTAGTATAGAAGTTGTTTTGTAAATCTTTGCCATTTCAGTTCTTGCCATTTTTTAGGCTTAATATAATTCCTCCATTTTTTGTTTGCAGTGAGTATTTCTCAATACATATCTATTTAAAAGTAGATGAAATTTATGAATTATAACTTTGTTCTTATGGTATAATCTCCTTTTAAATTAAGGTGTTTTATGAAGACAAAAAAAGCTTATGTTCCTGTTAGAAATCTCATGCTTTGTTTAGATCCTTTTTGAAAACACTTCATGATACTTTCTGTATTTCGTTAAAACATCTATCACAGTCAAAGATCTCTTGATGTTACCATTTCCAAAATCTTTCTATCATATCAACAGAAATCAGAATTTTTAATTTGTTACTTAGTATCATGCTGTCCATTCTTTACGAAGTTCAGGCATCACAGTCCAATGAGAACTAAGTTGCTGGATTTTTTTTCCTTTTTACATTTTGTTTTGTTTCAGGTTGTGCACATATTTATCTGTACATCTTACTAGGTTCTTGCTATCATATAATAATACCAGGAACCTATGAACTAGCAGGGTTTTTTTCCATGGTGTGTGCTTTCTGTACATTTCCATGTACTTGTGTCTTTTGAAAACCTGATTTCCTCATACCACCTTTTGTTTTGCCAACTATAATATATATCATTCAAACAACTCCATGGGGGCCAGCCTATTCCTGCACCTGTGGGTGGGTGCTTAGCAGCATCAATATTAATTTTTAATCTCTTGCTACATGTGCTGAATCATTAATGCCACATTTCCAAACATGCGGTTGCCAATGTTTTGGGGGTAATTTCAAGTGTTTCTGGAAAGCAATTTCACTCCTTTCTTTGGCTGTGGAAGTCTCATTTCCTTAGTCTACCTCAACAAAAGATGGAGATATGAAATCAACATCTGTCAATATTAGTGTCTAGATCAAATTGATCATGAAAGAAGCAAACAACTGTCTTGAAACCATCAGCCTTTTTTTTTTCTTTTAAGCAAACTTATTAGTACTTTGATAATGATCTTTTTGTACTGCATTCAATGTTCTGAGGCTTCCCACATTTTCTTCTGCTGCAAGTGCTCAAAACAACATTGCCTGGGTACTGCACTCCACTGCTGCATTCTGCAGGGCTAGCAAGGGATAGTGGACATTAAATGATTGAGATCACCATATCATTGCCATTCTGCTACTGATATTTGGTGTGGATCTTCTAAGAGACTTTGCATAGTGCTTCTGTTGCTCTAGGGAATCTTTACGTAGACTAAACAAATTCAGATGGGATAGTTAAACCATTGATATATGGTTATAGCAGGAGTAAATACAACAGTAAAATTAACCTTATATACAAAATTTATGGATCCAGCATGACTTCTTCTAATTAACTGAAATATTGAGCATCAGTATAAATAGCCTTCAAGGCAGGAGTAAGGATGCACTGATTAACATAGTAAACAATCTTGCTCATCAGTTAATAACCAAAACAACAAAACCCAGCTATATTTAGTGCTCTGCTGGCAGACAGTCAAGCCCCAAATAAGCAACTGTTGTGTTAAAATCTAAATAAGACTGAGGGTGTACTGAGTCATAGATGGAGATTGCTGCTGACAGACTATGTTTACAACACAGGAAACTAAAAGTCACACAAACTTCAGATATAAAATTTAAGATCTTACATAAATATAGTATTTCATAATAATCTTTTGTTTGGGGGAAGGTGCCTTGTTTCCAGTTTCATTGTTTACATTAATTATATATTGAAAGCTCATATATTATGCATGAAGGCTAACAGAGGTAGAGACCTATCCTACTGTTCATAGTAATTGTCTTCAAGAGCATGAAATATTGGTGACGAATGTTCTAAAAGATTAGAGAGGAATTTTAACTTCTCCCTTGTATATTTTGTTTTCCATCATCTGTAAATGTTCACTGTTGACTGAGGTAGAAAATCTCTTATTGAATACTATCATTTCATCATCTATGCTTTTCAATGTGCAGTATGAGCATTGCACTGTGCATATCTGAATTAAGGTCCTAGTTTCCCAGAAAGCTTGTACAGTGCAGGCATAATTTATTTTCAAATACATGAATGTTTCCAGATGTCATTGTAATCAAATACAGTATGATGCCGTTTAACCATGTCATGCAACTGGATCCCTAGCTGCTGTAGAAAACAGAATAAAAATGTGAGGATGTTACATAGCATAATCTTACTAGCTTGTGAGTGAATCTTTGAACATTCTGATTATTACCTCTTGCAATGAAGACCTGTAGTTAAAATTTCCAAAAGCATATAAAACTGATAGCAACTCTCATGAAAATCTCTAGATGAAGGCAGCACCAAGTCCTTGTTTAATTCCAATGATTTAAATTTTAATCACTGAAATAGAATTTTGTGAGTTCCATTTATTTCTTTTATGTTGCATTGTGTTCCCCCAACAAGGTTTGATATTTTCTAGGGAGCAAAAAAGAAAGATACACACTTTCATGCTTTAGAAGGGATTTAATGAAAAATAAGTATCAAAAGGAAGTTACTTCCAAAGTATATTTCATTATTCAGATAGGAAAAGCAAGATTTACTTTTTTAACTTACTGATGACCTCTTAAGAATTTTTGGTGAGGACTGTCTGATAAATCCTGACAGAGACATTGTATCAGAAATAAAGAATGGGGGGGGGGGGGGGCGATGATGAGGAAATCCTTTCAGATCTCTTTGTTTAATGGCCATGTATTTCCTTTACGTTATGTCCAGTTATGGATAAAAGACAAGGAACATTTCTTATTCAAAAGCTGCTGCTGTTGTCATCCAAGTTTAGTTTTAAAATCTGGATCTTACTCTCTTAGTTTTTTAATTATTTTTTAAATTTTATGTTGTTTTAAATAATATGTATGCAACTCATAGAAGAGAGCAATAAGACTTTTTTTTTCTATTCAACAATATTATTAAACTTAATTTTCTCAAAAATTTTAAAAGAACTTTTCCACTTTTAAGAATAATTTTAAAGCACTGAGGCTTAAATCATGGGCTATTCAAGACAAGGTCAACCACTTGTCAGTACACAGTTGTGTGGTGGTATAATTTAGTTTTTCAAAGAAAATGGAATTTTCAACTCAAAAATATTTTCCACAGAAGTATATACTTAAAAAGAAAAATAAGTTTCTGACTGTTGTCATAAAAAATATATTTAATTTTCATTTAGTGTATTTGGTTGCAAAAACAAGACAAAAAAAAAAAATTTGATTTCCTAATAAAAATAAAACATGTTGTTAGAAGACATATTTCAGATCTCCTACTTTTAATATAAATAAAAAGTAGTAACCATTCAGGAAAGAATGATAATATGTATGTTAACTCCTCATAGCTTGATTAGAAAAATATACTAAAATACTCTTTTTGGAATGTTCAATACCATGCTATCTTAGTTGAGTTTCTCTAAGAAGATTACATCATTCTACTGCTCAGCTTCCTAGCCTGTCAAATCAGGAGAAGAACCAACAAAACTGATGATAACTGAGAAAAAAACATAATAATAGATCAATAACATATTGCCCACCTTCTTTATTTTCCATACCTCTTTAGCTTCCTTCAAAGTCTTCTCAATTGCTCAGCATTTTGCCCTGTTCTTTTAAAAGTCTATTATGCTCAGCATTTTTGCTCCCTGCTTGTTATTGTTATAGCTATTTATTTCTCTATCTATTTATTTATTTATTTTATTCTCTCCTTCCTTACAGGCTTTTCTTTTCTTCTAGAACAGAGGCAGCAGATCCAGTCTTGTGAGCTCAAATGCAATGGCAGCAGGAAAAGGTGGTATATGACTCTTCTGTTAGAATCAAAATGCATGTCTAATGTAATAATGCCTTGATAATTTTACCTTTTCTTACAGATGGGAACTTTTTCATCTGATTCTGTGAATGACAAATAGAAATTAAGTGAATATTTTCTAGGAGGTAGGAATATAGGTCTGGTGAAACCCTCTGATTTCAGAGTCCAGTAACTTATTTTGTCACAAAATGTAATTAAAAAAAAATCTATCAAGTTCTATCATTAAGCTAACTGGGTATTTCTGACTACTCTTTTTCACCCATTCTTCCAAAAAGCTGGTTAGAAACTTTCTTCTTTGATGAAACCCAAATTTCCAAGAGAAATTCATATGTATTTTTTGTTCTATATTGTGGGGTGGGTTTTTCTGAAGCTTCAGTGGATCATCTGCTCTGGTTTTTATTTCCTCAGTGTATTTATAGAGAGAAATAATATCCTCACTGAGATTTCTCTTTTTCTTTTTTTTTTTCTTTTTCTGTTCCAATAAATTCTTTTAGGATTTATGCTCACTATTGAATGTAAATTATGCTGGTGATGTGAGCAGACATTCTCAGGGACTTTTCCACTCTGAGTTTATATTTCTGGAAACTTACATGTTCAGATCTGGATACAATATTTCAACCTAGATCATACTGGTGCATTAACATTTTGCTGTCAAATCTAGGAATACTTTGACAACTTCCTTCTAAGTTATATCTTTTAAAGAACAATATTGGTGGGATAGCCTGTGAAAAAGTCACACACATAGTCACTTTCCTTTTATTATCTTTTCTCATGGATAAGTTCCTAGTTCATGATGGAGATGCCGCTTCCTTTCTAGTCACTTAGTACGTGTTCACATAATCATTTGAGGCATGTACTGAATATGAAAGGATCAAATGCAGATCGCACCAAGCCACAAACTTTTTCCTTTGTCCCATAGTTATGACGTTTCACTTTTAGGAAACAACCAGTTAATTATTGTCAGAATAAATACATAATGCCTAAAGATGGCCAATATCCTCAAAATATGTGAACTTGCTAACATTAGCACACAAGTTGTAATGCCATTATTACCTGTGAATCTGAAATTCATTGAACTGAGAGCTTACTGACAGTTTTCACATTCCATCTAGTAGTAGTATCACCGTTAGCAGTCTCTGTGTTAACCAGCTGTAAAGATCAGCCTTACACTTTGGCAAAGTGTTTTGTGTATTTAACCATCAACTGAGGGACAGTCATCATAGTCAGGCTCCTTATTCCTGGGAGCCATGTACACAAGCTACATAAGAATTGTGGTTTTGAACTTGGACGTCATCTTAATAGGCCATTGACTCTGAGTTACAAACAAAACCTATAGTAGAACTGTCTCTGACTCCATGGGGCTACTAAGGACTGCATGACCAATTTTTATATTTCACAGTTAAATTTGCCTCCATTTCCATTACTTGACTCCAAAGATCAAGGACAAAGAGCGTGCTTCTTCAGGACTGACAATGTGACACATTGTTTCCAGTATTTTTTATTACAAAGCCTAACTTCCTGTACTACAGTTCTGAACATTTATTGGTGCTAAAATTAATAATTGATGAAAACTAAGTCTAATCTTTACTCAGGCTATGTATCCCTTCTAAAAAACTTATGAGTAGGAATTTGCCCACACGTAGGGGTCTACGTATACATGTCAGCAGGTACATGTAAAAATTTAACCTACATGTGTGCAAGGTATCTTAACTCCTGCAGACACAGAATAACTGCTACTGGACTCAGTTGCCCACACACCAGTAGTGGTATTTGAGGTACTTTGATGCATCTCTTCTGATCTTAGCTGTCAGTTCAGAAGGTTGTGGATGTCCTGTGGGTCTTTAACACTTTTCATCCTGTCATGGATAGGTGTTCTCAAATACCCCAGAGGGTCTCAGATGTCATCAAACTCCTATATTTAGATAACTGAGTCAAGCTCTAGACCTAGGTACAAACGTAGCTCTCTTACAGATGTGTGTACTGTAGAGTCCTATATAGTCTTATGTCCAAGTGATGTTCTGAATCAGTCCTTATGTTGTTATATCTCTCTTAGGTAGTTCCTTAACTAGCTTAACTTTTTTGTACCACTCACCAACTTCAAAAATTTAATTAAAAGACCATATCACTCATTTTACGGAACGATAAGTAGATTACTCCTACCACTTTTGCTTGGTGTATAAATACACTAATTTCTTAAAAGTAGATACCTGCAACTATTAGTACAGTCAGTCTTTATAAAAACAATGTGAAATTTCATGCAACTTTTTTCTACTTATCCTGTTTTCAGTTAGTTCTTGCAGGGTTTCAATGTTAGGTCCGACAAACTATTCATGTGAAAAACAAGGACAGTAAGCCAAAATCAGCTGTCAAAGGAAAAGATGCACAGTTGAAAAACCTGACCATTACTGCAGTGTAAGTGAAAACATTTGTCTCTACATTAATATCTTAAATAAATTCCAATTTTTAAAGCATGAAACAGATAATTGACGTGAGATATAAAAATCAAACTTTAATATTTTAAAAGCTGTACAAAGAAAAATAAATATCAGATTCTTAACAATATGATGTTACCTTTTTTTTTTCCCCCTGAAGTTATTCTTGTGTTTAAATTGCAATCATATGTAAACAGTCAGCAATTAGATGAAAGACCTCATGCATTTTTTGTGGGCAGGGGAAGCACACCTTATGTTTGAAAACAAGAATTTACTGGTAGTCTAATTAAAGTCTTAATAGTCTAATCAAAGAGTTAATATTAGTCTGTTTAAAATTGTACCAGCACTTATAGTCCAAAGTATCCAATTACAGCCCATTCCAAATTGAGTTAGTTAAACTGGACACACATAAACATTCTAATATCTACCATCTTTTCTGAGGCTATGTTTGATGTTTTCAGTGTGTTGTTGTGGCAAGTCATGAGCATCCCAGCTTCTTTTGAAATTAATTTTCATGATGAGGGCCTGTCCTACCCTGTTGTTGGGTGTCCTTGAGGTTATTTGGTACATTTGCTAACAGTCAGCTTACCTTTTTTCACAATTTTTTTTTCATTCTTTATTTCAGAATGTCATGTTATATCTAAGTTTTACATATGCTGGATACTATTCATTGCTCTCTCTTATTTGTAAAGACAGTTCTGCTCTGTTCCTAAGGCTGCATTCCTTTAGCAAATAGTAATTGACCATTTCTGAGTACTGTTTATAGCTCTGGGACATCTGGTATCACCCTATGCCTGTACTTTCAGGGCCTGTGATCTTGTCTTGTTATAAGTTTGGGGATGCCTGTTGTAAACCATTATTTGACTTCACAGCATTCAAGTTGCCTAGGTAATGCTTTATTAGTACAAGATAGTCAAAGATACAACCCAGTTTTAGGGCCATTAATAGTTGCTTCTACAATAATGATGATTAATTAGAACATGTATGTGTATATCCATAGATACACTATACTTCTGTAGCTACCAGTTATTAATATTTATTAGCTTTGGCATACCACTCTGAATTTATCCAAATTGCTTCCCAACACTATGTTCAGCTAGGTTTCCAGTACTTAGCTGGTTCCTGCTCCTATCTTGCCTTGTCTAAGATCTCGCATCTCTATTCCACCTCCTTACTGACTATATTGCTGTAACTAAGTTTATAGTTCTTCCATTTGAGGTGGAAAATTACACAAACAGGGAGATATCACAGAAAAGTTGTAAGTAATTCTGAATACCTTCAGAATACTTCAGTTGACCAGAAGCTAATTCTACAGTCAAGATAGTCCTTCAAAAGATTCACTTCTGCTTTCTTCCAGGAGTTACATTTTTGTTCCACTTCTATCATTTTTGTTTAATCAAATACAACTTTGTTACACATAGATCAAATGTAGATTGGTGAGACTAATTAGCTGCTGTAATTTTTTGTAATGAAACTTTTGAAGTGCCCTCTGTTTCCGTTTCTTTAGCTGTAGGTCTCTGATCAACTAATTGGACTCCTTCAAAAGCATTAATGACTGATGGAGACTGGAGGGAGAGACATAAGCAGAGAAAAAGCTCTGCTGTTTGCATCTCTAATCTTCAGTTCTGTTGTAAGATCACTTTGCGTAATTTCTCCTATCATTTCTCTCTCTTTCCTTGACTTTGTGACTTCCAGAAGTTATATTCAAAGAGTGGAAGAGAAGAAAGTACGAGAAAGTACAGGAATACAGAATATAGTTCATTATAATTAAATCTTAATAGAAAATTGAAGGCAACATTACAACTAAATTAGCAAATCTTTCTTCAAGCATTAAAAAAGATGAGGATATTATTTTAAAAGTCTATTTCATACTTTTTTTCTGAAAGAGGTATTTTTGAGGATTTCATGGATTAAAACAAATATTCAATAAAAAACGTGCTATGCATATGTATGATGCCAATATATGTACAAAAATGTTTTTCCTCTTCAACATGACTTTTCATTTTGAAAGTTAAGCTCAGTATGCATCATTTAAAACAGTCAAAATATGTGTGAAGGGTTGTGAATCTACCAAAAGGAATGCATTCACTCAATTGGGCTTTTTTTTTTTTTTTTCTGT
This sequence comes from Haliaeetus leucocephalus, assembly GCF_000737465.1. NCBI lineage: Eukaryota > Metazoa > Chordata > Aves > Accipitriformes > Accipitridae > Haliaeetus > Haliaeetus leucocephalus. Next base: position 206,526 of record NW_010972820.1, on the reverse strand, counting down.
TTTGAATGCATGAAAGAGATTTTGACTTTTCATTCCAATTTTACATTTTGAAATTTTTATGAATCAGGAAACTGTCTTTCACCTGTCATCTAGAAGCTTACAGTCAGAAGGATAAACAGCAGTTGCAGAAGAAACATTGGAGGACATGTTTCCTCTATTCCCCAAATCAAAATAAAATGTTCAGAAGAGCCCCAAGAGAGAGGAATGAGTAAAAGTACCAAGCAGTGGGAGTGGAGTTTCCCTTCTTTTACTAGTGATGTTATCACAGCTGGATGAGTCAAAGTGAAAGGAATCAATTTCAGTGTCAGCCTTCATCTTCTAATTATAACCATGTTTACTGGACTGAACACATCTATTACTTCTAATGTAATCATTAGGAAGTGTCTTTATCCACCCCCCCACTAAACAATATTCACTAAACCATGAGAAGGTATTTCCTGTTATTTGAATGGATCATATACTTTTCAGCTAAGCTATTTGCAAATGTAACAAAATTGCAATGTCTTTCCCCAAGTATGAAACCAAATCATGTAACAAGGGCACTATGACATTTATGGGACCTATCCTTTCTATTAAAGAAAGGAAAACTTCAGAACTCATGTGTGTCACTTTGAACCATAATACAAAAGAGGCAATCATTTTGATTTGTACTCATCAAGACATGAGAAAGGTAATTTTGCTTTTTGATATTTCTTTTCATTTCTGTGGGAATATGTAATGACTCCAGGTGAGATCACTGGATGTTTTCCTTGTTAACGAAAAGTTGATATGTGTTTTTATTTCCTTCCTGGTTTCAAGTTAAGCAGATTTTTTTCTAGAGCTTATAGTCAGCTGTACTATGTTAGTACACAATTTAATGATCTTGAAATTCCTTCAACTTGTACTTCCTGAAGGACCTAATCAACATCTATTACATTGATGTTATGTTACGAAATAACATTTCACCATCTGAAGTGAAATGAAAGCATCCCAAGTTAATCCATGGAAAGTTCAGATCTTTTTTCTTCATCACTTTTCCTAAATAAAATATCTCCTCAGTACTTTGAAAAATGACTACTGATTTCTATGCCCAACCTGAGACATCCAGCAGTGGCCACATCTTCAAGAAAGACTAATCATTCTGGGTACTGTGAAAGTAACCCGAATCAGAGCTGCACTCCCATCTCTAGAACTGTTTGTTAAAAAAACTTTAAATGTTTTCTGAAAGAAATAAAAATTTACATTTAACTTAAATTTCTGATTAAACTATTTTATGAAATTAAAAGGGGGAAAAAATCTTGCTTTTTTCTTTCTCTTTCTTTTCAAAACTGTTGATTAAGTCACATCTAAGACTAATAAAAATATTAACAGTGATATTTTTAATAATGCTTTCCTTTAATGTAACTATTTAGTAAAACACACACAAAACTTCTGATGTTTTTTTCTCTTTCAAGTGTCTTCTGAAACCTGTCAGTTCTGGAAATCAGCAGCATGTGGTGCCGATTCTGCCTGTTAGCCTGTGTTCAAAGAAGAACTCTCTATATGCACAATTCTCATATAAGATCACTAGAGAGCCACTGTGGCTTTCAATATTCCTACATGCCTTGGCTCCCTGGCTACATATCTTCTACTAAATGATGAAGTGACTGAAAATGTTCCTAGGGACTGGGACTTCATTCTCTGTATTTCCAAATAGTTAGAGCAGTCCTTGGTGCAATTTTGGCCTTGACCAACTAACACTCCACCATTTCCTTGGCACAGCTGAAGCACTAGTATGCCCCAGAGATGATTTCCAATAGTTGGATGCAATTATTCGTCTCCAAGGTAAGAGACAACAATCACATAAATGGAGACTGTTTTGTGCTATTTGCCTCAATATGAAGGAATGATCTCAGACACTTTCAATTTACCACCCTTGTTTCCACCTTTATATTGGATATCTGTCATGAAGTGTTTACTGGAAATGTTTGGTAAGATTTTAATGACACAATTTTCACCTAAATAAAAATGTTTTGTGAGCTTTTGTTGAAAGCAGCAGAAGCAAAAGAAATACTTTGAAAATTATATAGCAAAATTCTTCTTATTTTCATCTAAACTGATTTCATTAAAAGTTTCTGACTGAGGTCACAATCTATGCTTGATCTTGCAAATTGTTTAAGGCTCTGCATGCAGAGCGTCACTGAAGTTGCCAAAGTACTTGTTACCTTCTCAAAGTTAGCAGCAAGTGCTTCGCTCATGAAGGATCATCACTAATAAAGATCTAAGAAATCTACAAACTCTCCACTGTTGTATTGCTTTGCAGGAAGTGGAGTTAACCTATATTCCTATTAGTTAGCATTGCCACTTTCAGCTTTCACAGCAAGTTTTCAGTGGTGTTATTTTTTCATTTGATTGGTACCAGCACACTTGTGTTCCTGCCTTCACATGTTCCTCTCTTTTCTCCTCACACCTTTCAAATGTACACATTGCTCACATAGTGTTAAATCAAAGTACTAGAAAGACCTCAACAGTTTCCTGTCTTGGTTCCTGTTACATGCCTAAATCCTCAAAGACATTGCATGAAGGGTTGTTTTTGTTTGGGATTTTTTTGTTTATTTGTTTGTTGTTTTGGGCTTTTTTAACATATAAAATTCAGTTGTGGACAATGTAGCTTTTCTTCTATTTCTTTCCCTCATTTATAAAAACAGTTCATTTATTTAAAAGGATGGAATCTGCTGTCTGAAATACAGTTTGCAAAACTACTAGAAAACAAAATTGAAGTGTTTCAAACACAGAGCCAGAATTGTCTGGAACTACAGTTTCCCTGGGACAGAAGCTCCCAAAAACACACGTGCACCCTTCACACCCTGAGATGTCCGGTGGGGCTAAGGTTGCACGAAAACCTGAGAATGGCCTTGCAATCAGGAGAAAAAATGAACCTGAACACAATGGGTCTTGACTGACTCAAGTGAAGTTTTAGTAGTTTCATGTTTGTGAATAATGTTTTATCTGTAAAACATTAACAGGGCTTCAGAGACTTTTTTTTTTTTTTTAAATAAATACACAGTGAAGCTCAGATTTGTATGTACATGATTAAAGTACTTTACAACCTAGCACCTTCTAAACTCCATATACAAATAGTCTGCTTCTATTCTCACAGAGGATGATCCAGGTTACTTCCAGACTTGCCTGCTGAGGTGCAGTATAGTTTCTGGTTTACATACCACAGGTATAGGTTTCTTTCTTTTTCTGCACAGATATAGAGCCATAGAAAATTAGTAAGTCTGGAAGTCACAGCTTGGTGGGGTGAAGTACCTGGCACTAGGTAGAACATTTCTTTAGATGTATGACTTGTAAGAATGGATACTTCTAAATTGAAAAACGAGTTTAAGTGTTTGAAGTACAGGCTGCCAACGCACCATTTCTACCTATGCTGGTTTGGGTTGTGATAGAGTTAATTTTCTTCATAGTAGCTAACATAGGGCTGTGTTTTGGATTTGTGCTGGGAACAGTGTTGATAATTCAGGGATGTTTTCGTCCCTGCTGAGCAGGGCTTACCCAGAGCCAAGGGCTGTTCTGCTGCTCACCCCACCCCCCCAGCGAGGAGGCTGGGGGGGCACAAGGAGTTGGAGGGGACACAGCCGCGACAGCCGACCCCAACTGATCTGAGGGGCATCCCAGACCATAGGACGTCGTGCTCAGCATATACAGCTGGGGAAGAAGAAGGAAGGGGGGGATGTTCAGAGTGATGGTGTTTGTCTTCCCAAGTCCCCATTAGGCGTGATGGAGCCCTGCTGTCCTGGAGATGGCTGAACACCTGTCTGCCCATGGGAAATAGTGCTGAATGGATTCCTTGCTTTGCTTTGCTTGTGTGCGTGGCTTTGCTTTCCCTATTAAACCATCTTTATCTCAGCCCATGAGTTTTCTCACTTTTACTTTTCCGATTCTCTCCCACACCCCAGCTCGGGGGAGGAGTGAGCAAGCAGCTGTGTGGGGCTTAGTTGCCGGCTGGGGTTAAACCACACTAGTAAAATCAGATCACAATCAGGTTGTTTAAAATCACTTCAGTCTTGAATTTTTGCTGTACAGCATTGTTACTTTTTCTACTGTCAGATCCTTATTATTTGTCTGTTAAAGTTGTCATCAAATATTTTATCTAGACTTATGTTTTCTTTATGTTTAAAATTACATGTGGGACTTCTGCCTCTGTATTGTACTTCTTGAGAATTCCAATAGAATGTGAAATATGCTATGGGGAAGAAACTATTGCCATGAATTATTGAATGATTAACATCCCATGAAGTCCTGTAGTAAAATGGCTGTTTTCTGTAATATGCACAACATTCAAATGTAGAATATTCATTGTTGTCTATCATTTAATCCAAACTGGTAGACTCAGAGATAATACTGTTAATGCAGTAATAATACTTAAGATATATTAGTGAAAACACAAATATAAATTGTCCCAGCTCCTCAGCTAGTATAAACCAGAACACACACTTAACTGAATTCAGTACATTTCTGTTTCAGTCAATAGAGTTACGTTGATATTCACCAGCAGATGATTCATCACATTATTTCTAATTTATATGTATCTTATTACAAGCAAGAATGATAATGGTGCATCCAATTATCTTAGACAAAAGACCATGACTTAAACTAGTTTCAGGATATACGATGCATATCATCTTCTGTTGTCAACCTTTGACATAACTGACTCAGACATTTAACTGTTTTGTTTTGTTTTTTAAGCTAACATAGGACAGTTCAGGTAAGGCACCTATGTTAGATACTTAGATACTTCTGGCCACTTGATTGCAATTATTTTATCTCCCTCTTGATAGCAGTATTTATTTTGAGTGTTTTGTGATTTTTCTTTTTAAAAGCTGAAATATGAAGTTGCAGTCAGCATCTCACAAAAGTGTTCTTGTTTCATGAGTGGAAGAGCATTCTTCTTTCAACTTTTCTTTTTCTAGTTTCTCTCAAGAATCACATCCTCCTGTGCTAGTAACTCTTTTTACTCAACAATATTAGACATCTTGTTCAGTCTCTTCTGTTCTGTGGGTATGGGATGCCTTCAAATTTCTGAGTTTTCTCAAGGTAAAGGAAATACCTTGCATAGCAGTAGGGGGGAAAAAAACAGAAAAAAACCCAATAAAAATTAATTTATTCCAGAAATAGTACAATACATTTCCAGTGTTTAGAACTTTTTTCTGTAATATTTTTTTCTGTTTTTCCACATTTTCAAATAGTTCTTTCAATTAGTAGCTATGCCCATTCTTTTTCACATATTAATTTCTAGTTTTTTCACTTACTCCATCTCAACATATTTGCTTTTTAAAATTTAATTTTTACATTTTTATTAAAGTTCAATTTAAAAAAATAAATCTTAAATTAATGTTACTGTTATGTTCAGCTGTTTCCTCCTTTTATTTCTATTGTAGAAAAATGAGTTAGAGGAGCATATACTGTAATTACATAATATACTCACAACCATTCCAAGTAACTACTCAAGGAAAATTAAAAAAATACAGTCAGTTACATAAAGGCAAACTTCTAGAATTGTGTATTAAATTTAGAACAAAATGTTCTTAGAATATTTCTCTGTTTCTTCCTTTCCCTCTCCAATAAAAGAATGACATTAAAAATATCACAGATATGGGACTACCTTTTACTTTAGTCTTCTCTATGAGGCTTTCTCAGATTTAGGTATTTATTTCTGTTATGTGGTAGGTTATTTGCTCTCTCTTAACAAAAAACTCAGATGTTATCAAACATCTGTAGAAGCTGATACTCTAACACGTAAACTCTGCTGCAAACCTCACTGTAACATCTTGTGCATTATTTTTTAAAAAATATAAAACCAACTATAATTAATTTGACCAAAAATCCCTTCAGCTCAGCAGTCTGTCTCTATTACCAGCGAGTAGCTCAATAAATATCTTGGGAAAGAACAGAACAGGTTAGGTATACACGGAAGCTCACTAGCTTCTAATACTGTGCTGCTCACAAACTTCCATTAAGAACAGTGATGGCTTTTTCTTCTATCCATTTGACTCATTGATTTTTGTACCCATGCAAACTTACTAGTATTCATGTTTCGTGGAAATGCCATTATTGTTATTATTTCTTTTTTTTAAACCTGACACCTTTTTATTTAAAAAATGAAATTTTTGAAATTTCCTTCACTGTTCATGCTAGTTGTTCACTGTTATCAGACAATGAATGATTGTTCCCTATATCCATTGTCTGAGGCTCTTCTGATTTTAAAGATCAGAGCCATCAGAACCTTCAGACTTCTCTTTTACAGGCTGAATAGGTCTAGTCTACTTAGTTATTTGTCATATGCATCATACATATAGATACAGTAGGGAGATAATATGTAAAAAACTTTTCCTTAAGATTGAGAAAATTTAACTCCTAAATCAGGAGGTGAATATCAGGCAAAAAGCTTGTAGTGTTAGTGTTTTTGAATATACCTGCCTCAGAGTTCCTAGACGCTTTTGAATGAGCATGTGCTGACTTATGCTACACTCTTCCAGTACCTAAAGGGGGCCTACAGGAAAGATGGGGAGGGACTTTTTACAAGGGCATGTAGTGAGTGATAGGACAGGGAGTAATGGCTTTAAACTGAAAGAGGGTCGATTTAGATTAGACATAAGGAAGAAGTTCTTCCCTGTGAGGGTGGTGAGGCACTGGAACAGGTTGCCCAGAGAGGTTGTGGATGTCCCCTCCCCGGCAGTGTTCAAGGCCAGGTTGGATGGGGCTTTGAGCAACCTGGTCTAGTGGAAGGTGTCCCTGCCCACGGCAGGGGGGTTGGAACTAGGTGATCTTTGAGGTGCCTTCCAACCCAAACCATTTTATAATTCTATAATTTCAGAGCTTCACTTATACCTCTAGTAATGTAATTTACTTTCTGCAAGTTGTCCACACACCTGGCTTGCTGCTATAAGTTAATAAGGAATTGAATAAAAAATTCCAATCTCTCAGCCTCCTCCAATGCATAAAAACAATTTAAAATAACCAACCGGATAATTTAAACTCTTATTAATAGAGAGGAATTTAGCCCCAGAATTATAAGAACTGCATCTGTCTCCTAGAGGCATTAACCAGGACATGTAATTACATCAGTATATTTTCAATCTCTCTTTCTCTCTCTCTCTCTTCCTCTCACTGTCTTTTTCTCTCTCTTTTAAGGTTCACTACCAAATGAAAGAAAATAAAGTGAATTTTGTGGATGTCTCATCATGCAGATGAAAAATAAGTTCAAATGTCCTGATTACTAGAGAAGACACACTTCTCTGCCGTCATAGTGATTCAGTCCTTTTGAGTTCTAGGAAAAATACAAAGTCTGTCATGGGTTACTTGGAAAAGCAGAAATATTATTAATGAAGGAATTACATTTGACAAAAAAGGCTTATACAAATATTCTGGCCCTTGATTTTAGAGTCTTCTCTCATTATAAAATCAACCTTGGCGCTAATCATGTCAAAACTTGCAAAGGTTTCCTGCTATTGTAGTATATTTACATAAAATAATAACAATATTGAATATCAAAGTATGATTTCAGAACAAAATAATATGCAATTCTAATTTCCTACCTCATTTTTAAAATCAATCCCAAGTAAAGGTCAGCCCCAAGGTCCTCAGTAAGTTTTCTTTTTCACACTCATGGCATAATAAAAAGAAAGCCTGAATAGTTCTGCCAACAGAAACACAGACAGTGCTTAACCGATCGCAATGTCTTCAAATGATCACCACTTGGTCATCTATAACAATAAAATAAACAGAAACCATAGAATAAAATATATATGCTATAAAAGTTTATATCTTAACTACTGCTGTCTATGTGTAAAGACTGTACCCTCCTCCATGTAAGGGCTTGGCACTCTGATATCTCTAACTGTAAAGGTCTTTAAAAATTGTTACTTTCCTTTCGAATATGTGATACAGCAGCAGTCTAGAGAGTGTCACTTCAGCTTGCTCTGCAGAGCAACTGTTCACATCATGAGGACAACTGTCTTCAAAAGAGAATGAAGATCTCCACTGCCTGGAGCATTGTGGGGAGCTCCAGGGCTTTGTCGCTACTTCAAGACCAGTTATATTACATGCACAAGGATAAAAATGCAAAACCGGTCCAAAACTGAAAACTGGTCCTTCCATATCCTTCACAGAAAGAAAGAAATGTTATATGTAACTGGTATATCAGCTATATCAAAATATCAAGTACGTATTGAGTACATCAAGACTCCTTTGTCTATGGTTCATGTTCTGAGTCATGCTTCATTCATTGAGTGGTGTTAGTGATATCACTGGGATGGTTCATAATGTAAATTACTGTTCATTCTGAGTAAAGGTGACAGAATCTGGCTCAAACAGGGTAAAATGAAGAGTGAGAGTAAAAGAAATGTGAATCACTTCAAATTACAGCACTAGAATGAAACCCTGAACTAGCTCCTATAAAACTATTTATGAGCTTCAGATGTTCTCATGCTGAGGACATAAACAATACTTGTTTGCTGATGCTTGAATATCTGTAACAGAGAACTGTGACCACAAAATCTTTCCACGTAAACTGAAATCTGTAATTGTTCTCTGATCTATGGATAGAGTATTCATTTCCCTTATTAATGTATTTTGGCCAGAGTCCCCAGGAGACAACAGGCTTATTTAATAATACTGTGGAAAGAACTCCACAACATTTGTATCTGGTATGAGACAGAATTTGACCATTAATTGACCATTAATGACTAGTGTTCAGAAAAAAAAATGAATGGAGTTTTATGTTTCAAATGCAAGTTGTCGTACACACTCAATTCTGCAGCAAGCTGGCTTCGTTGCCCAGCATCTCAGAAGACAATTTTGCATTTTCACTTTCAGAAACATCCTGCCAGAGTGGTGGTATACTCTCTGTTTTCTAAGGCTTTGAGGAGAGTGTGTCCACTGGTACAGAAAGCCTTCTGCAGTTTCTTTCAACTCTTCTCTGGCTGTTTTGTTTACTTGCGGAGAGGCCAGTTACAGACCCCTTTGAGGAGGAATGTACAGCTGTAAATGAGATTCTAGAAAACTAAGGTTCATATTATCAGAAGACTGACTCTGGGAACACAGCCTAAGATCTGTAGTTCATTGTGTCAGTATGTTAGCTGAGGTGTTATGGATCATGTTCCTGTTGTCTGTCCTGTATGTACTTTAAGAATGGGATTAATCTCACCTTTATCCTATAAAACTAGGCATTTAGTTAAATCTCCATGTTTAGCTAGCTGAAAACTAGTTTACATATGATACCTAACTTTCAAAAAAATAAAGTATAAAGGTTACAGTTTCTATGTGCCCCTGTTGATATATATTGGTTTTTCCCCCCAAGACACTGTGAAACAAGGTTATTTCTATGTCCCATCACATTCCAAATCATATCCAGAGTGGCCTACTTATCAGTAATACTATATAACTTTATATATGTTAAGTACTTTCAAATTTAACATATGCTATGGTACTAAAAATGAAATCAAAAGAAATTTATTTATTTGTAAACATACAAGTTAACTGTTAGAATCAAATAATAATAGTATTAATAGTAAAATTTAAACAAGAGTCTTTCTCATTTCATTTAATCTATTTAGAAACATAGTCTCATTCAGTTATTTCTCAATTTCACTTTTAAAGTTTTTTCCCCATAATAAAATTCCATATGTTAAATAAAAGCCTTTGTTTTCCTATTTACAAGTTCCACGGTACACAAATAGCAATGATTCCATAGCTATTTAGTTTAGCTTCCATCTTTAGTTCTCCATTATCAGTTGGAATCAGTAAGTCCATCTCCTGGTATTACCCTGGATCAAGTAATTTTGCAGCCTTCTTCATTATTCTTCCAGGCTGCATTTCCTGTGCACATTCATCTTCCTGAAACTTTTGTAACTTTAAAATAAAGACAATGAAATTAAGACACACTTCCACATAGAACTCACTTTAGTTACTGTGGTGGGTTGACCCTGGCTGGACCCCAGGTGCCCACCAAAGCTGCTCTATCACTCCCCTCCTCAGCTGGACAGGGGAGAGAAAATATAACAAAAGGCTGGTGGGTCAAGATAAGGACAGGGAAAGATCACTCACCAATTACCGTCATGGGCAAAACAGACTTGACTTGGGGAAATTAGCTTAATTTATTATCAATCAAATCAGAGTAGGGTAATGAGAAATAAAACCAAATCTTAAAACACCTTCCCCTCCGTTGCCCCTTCTTCCCAGGCTCAACTCCACTCCCGATTTTCTCTACCTCCCCCCAGTGGCACAGGGGGATGGGGAATGGGGGTTGGGGTCAGTTCATCACACGTTGTCTCTGCTGCTCCTTCCTCCTCAGGGGCAGGACTCCTCACGCTCTTCCCGTGCTCCAGCGTTGGGTTCCTCCCACGGGAGACAGTCCTCAACGAACTTCTCCAACGTGGCTCCTTCCCATGGGCTGCAGTCCTTCACAAAGTGCTCCAACGTGGGTCCCTTCCCCGGGCTGCAGTCCTTCAGGCACAGACTGCTCCAGCATGGGTCCCCCGTGGGGTCACAAGTCCTGCCAGCAAACCTGCTCCAGCGTGGGCTCCTCTCTCCATGGGGCCACAGGTCCTGCCAGGAGCCTGCTCCAGCGCGGGGTTCCCATGGGGTCACAGCCTCCTTCGGGCATCCCCCTGCTCTGGCGTGGGGTCCTCCCCAGGCTGCAGGGGGAGATCTGCTCCCCCGTGGACCTCCCTGGGCTGCAGGGGGACAGCCTGCCTCACCATGGTCTTCCCCACGGGCTGCAGGGGAATCTCTGCTCTAGCGCCTGGAGCAGCTCCTCCCCTCCTTCTGCACTGACCTGGGGGTCTGCAGGGCTGGTGCTCTCACATCCCACTCCTCTCTCCACTGCAGGTTTACCAGCAGGTTTTGGGGTTTTTTTCCCCTTCTTAAAGCTGTTCTCCCAGAGGCACTACCACCATTGCTGATGGGCTCGGCCTTGGCCAGTGGTGGGTCTGTCTTGGAGCCGGCTGGCATTGGCTCTGTCGGATGTAGGGGAAGCTTCTAGCAGCTTCTCACAGAAGCCATCCTGTAGCTCCCCTCTGCTACCAAAACCTTGCCACACATACCCAGTACAGTTATCTTTGTGACAAAACTGGGATTAATATTCTCATATATTGTTTGCCATTATTCATTTTTGAGCCCAGTCCCATTCTCATGGATGTCAATGTCACAGAGAACATTGACTTTAATAGAGAATATCTTTTCCCTTAAAAATATAGAACTAAAGTATTGGGAAATACTTATTTGGTCCATTTATGCAGTTGCTCCTGTTTCCCCAGTGTCAACTTCTTGTGAAGTATTAGGTAAGATAATTTTGTTGTTGAAAAGGCCCTGGCAGAACTAAATTATGCAATGAGGCCTGGCAGTCCAATCCTGTATTGATCATTTCTAGTTGTGATGTAAATCATAATAATGTTTTATAGTTATTGGCTCAAACTAGATTTCCCGTTCAGAAAATCTACCACTGTAATGAAATAAAAAGTTTTTACTGCTGGTACAGATACTGTAGGTAGCCAAACGAAACCTTGGTCTTTCCTTTCTCATAATGCAGACAAATAAACCCACACTTCAGCACAAGCAAATGTGACTTCCAGTTTGAAAGTATCTGTGAAATTTTACCATTTTCTTTGCTATAAGAAAAATTCAGATTCACCCCTGTAATATTATGCAATGCATCACAACAGAAGATGAGTGAAAATTAAATATATTTTTAATTATTATACCAATTTGTTGCACTAAAAAGACAAAAATGTAAAAAAGCATCAGTATTGCTTTTTACCTTAAATAAGTTCATTTTCAGTCTATGCAAAACACAGAGAATAAACTCAGTCAAACTTTACAAAGCTGTATGTGGGCAATAATTAGACATCCCAGGTGTGTTTGACAGGATTTTAAAGTCACTGCAGTGTTTTTGGCTTGGTCAAAGTTAATTTTCTTCAGAGTTGCTGGTATAGTGCTATGTTTTGGATTTGTCACCAAAACAGTGCTGTTAACACACCCACGTTTTAGTTATCGCAGAGCAGTGCTTAGACAGTGTCACGGCCTTTTTTTCTGCTTTCACGCTGCCCCGCCAGCGAGGAGGCTGCAGGAGGGCAAGAAGCCGGGAGGGGACCCAGCCGGGACAGCTGACCCCAAACGACCCGAGGGGTATTCCAGACCATCGGACGTCATGCTCAGCATATACAGCTGGGGAAGAAGAAGGAAGGGGGGGACGTTGGGAGTGATGGTGTTTGTCTTCCCAAGTCACTGTTACATGTGCCAGAGCCCTGCTGTCCTGGAGATGGCTGAACACCTGCCTGCCCATGGGAAATAGTGGTGAATGGATTCCTTGGTTTCCTTTGCTTGTGCACACAGTTTTTGCTTTACCTATTAAACTGTCTTTATCTCAGCTCATGAGTTTTCACATTTTTGCCCTTCCAGTTCTCTTCCCCATCCCACTAGTGGGAAGTGAATGAGTGGCTGTGTGGTGCTTAGTTGCCTCCTGGGGTTAAACCACAACAGTTACCTTAACTGAGTTCGTTGCTGGGGGATAATCAGTCAGTAATCTTATGGTCAGTAAGTAATAACAAGCAGGGTAACTGATTTGGAAAACAGAAGAACTATGTAGGCACATATTCCCGCCCCCCCCGAAAAAAAAAAAAAGGGGAAATGTTTGGAATTGATTCTTCTTCTTTTTTCTTCTCTTTCTTCCTTTGACACTGCTGACTGAGTTAATATCTTTATGCTTCCTGTAAAATTAAGTGTAAGTATGAGAGACAAGGATTTGAAATGCAAACATTACAAAATCAAGCATTTATGAATAAAAATATGACATTTTAATGATGCTTTAAAAAGTTCAGAGCTGAAGAACATGAGTTTCTTTAGTACTTCCAAATTTGTGTACTTTCTTCTATTTTTACCCATTGGAATGTTACTAAGAAAAGTGGTATAGGTATTTTTTTTATACAGATGCTTGTCAAATAATATCTAGAGTTAGTATTTTTTTCTCTTCAGGTGTCGTTGTTGTAGCATTATGATCTATGACTGGTCTGCAGTCTCCTTTAAAGAGATCTGCTTAGGATGAAATACTATCTAATTATGATTATGATTAACCCCCCTTGATTTTCCATGTACTGGTATACATGCTGAAAGATCATTAGACCTGATCTTGAGCAAACTGGGAGAATGTCAAAATCTGCAGATTGCTAAAGAATTTAATAATCATATTATCAACATTCTCTCTTAATGGCTCAATGAGCTCGCTGCTACCAAAAGTAAAAATAATCTATTTTATGGTGGGAACTGCTACAACTTACTCAAACTATCTAAAATTTAGATACTTCAGCTAGGATTCATATCAACTAAAGTTAGTCTTCTGCAACATAAAATTGACAACTAAAAGAATTGCAATTGATTCTTTTTATATTTAATGTGATAATACAAACAATGAATCCTTTCACAAGCTATTGCTATCTAAATCAAGATGTGACCACTTGCATCCTCAATGATCCTGTGCCTTTTCATCTGCAGTAGAGGGACTATATGTTGAACTACTCAGATGTACATGGCTGTTTGGTCAAATTGATTCCGTGCATACACTGAGATAAACTTTCAGGCTCCTTGAAGAGCCAACAGTGAGAAACAGATATGTTGAGGATACAATTTCTTCCTCTGCTTTGGATTCCTAATATGAGAAGGCAGCCCTATCTTTCTGTAGCAAAATGAACTAAACTGTTACCTTAGACTTAAATGGATAAAAGTACAAAATGTAAATTTTACTTCAAGCTCAATACAGTTGCTTAAAAATAAGTCTCTAGTGCCATTGAGAGGCTGAGGACTTCTGAGAAGTCCACAAAGGGGCTGACTGATGCCACACAGGATGGACAGAGACATGTTTTGCTGGACTGGCAGAGGAAACTGCAGAGGATAACCTCAAGCCCTATGTTTAGGCAATTGAATCAAGCCCTAAACATTAAATTTAGAAACCCCAAGACCAGCATAGAAGGAAGAGGACTTAATGAAAATAAAGTACATTAAAAATAAGGTATTTAGTAAAGCGGCTTATTGCAAATACTCAACAAACTGAAAACAATAAGAGATTAATATTCAGACCCTTACCAAATATCCTCATTCAGTCATCTACATTTAAGGCAATTGTGTCATATGAATGCAATGTATTAAAATAATGGATGAGTATTTCATTACTTTATGCATCCTGTCAGAACTTGTTTTAGTACTACATCTCGGGGCATGTCTTTGGAAACATCAGCTGAATTGAAAAAATATCTAAATTTGAGGACTTAGTTATAGAGTGGTGGAGACACAAGCCCTGAGCCCTCCAAGCTCTTAATACATGTACAGATTCCTTGTGTTCTGGACTGGACACATATGTCTAAATATTCTGCTGCATCAAAGATGATAGCTATGAGATAATCAAATGTGCTGAAAATGTGAGAAAATATTTCAATAAGCCAGGGTTGTGATATACTATCTATTTATTGTTCTTTTTATTATTTGGACTGACTCAAAAGTACAAATGTTACTTTTAATTTTGATTACAACACCTTTTGAAACTAATTATAAATTTCCATTTTAATCCTCTTGTGTATTTTTAAAATGGTCTCAACAAATGGCTATGAAATTTCTAGGTTTTTTTACATAGTGGTATATATTTTGTGCTGAACTACATCTAATGTAGTTCCTGTAAAGTCAGTAAATTTGTGTGGACTAGCAATCACTGCTGAATTTAACCTAATATCTATGTAGAAGTCAACTGTGGTAATGCAGGCAAACCAAATAAAAATCATGGCAGGAAAGTCATTATAGTCTGCAATTAATATAACAGATTTTATAATGTGTGCTAGCAATGAAGAGGTTTTGCCTTCTACACAGTTTTATAATAACAATTATAAGATGAAATGGCAATGATGATATGAATATAATGAGATAGGTCATAGTTATAGGTCTAGCTGCATCTCCTTTCTCTTTATGGTTGTTGAATTCATCCCTCAGGTGTTTGGCTTCTTGTGCTTAATGGGCTTAATGTAACATTATATGATTCTTCCACATAACTATACTGTATAACTAAAACTACACCAATGTTTATTAATTTGCAATCCCAAGAGCGTTTGGGCCATTTGTTGGACAATAACCTCCTTAAGCCTAATTTATTCATAGGAGAACAAAAAAAAAAAAAAGCTATCGTAATATAACTGTGCTGTAAAGAGGCAAGGCTGTACAGAGCTGCCTCGTCTGCTCAGCAGTGTCAGAGGCAGTTGTGCATACTCCTCTTAACAAGTATTTACGCATGTGGCAAAGTCTGTGAGTGAGGACTTGGGCAGTTTAGAGGCTCAGATATTCACAGGCAGAAGCTAGGTCTTCGGAGAATTTCATTAGCATCTTAAAGGCAATTTGAGCAGAGACTTTTATGCAGCTCTTGTAAATTTAGCCTGAACAACATGCATGCATAGCCATACTACTTAAGAGCCTAGTATTTTATAATGATGAGTTAGGAAGGTCTAGTTCTTTTAAACACTTCACACTATTAAATCACTAACTGAATTCAGCTCTTCTCTAACAACTACAGAACATGAGCATACATAATGCCTATAACATTCCTTCTCATCACATTGTTCATAAATGTACTGCTTTCCTGGCTAACCCACCTTGTATACACCTGTTCAGAAATTGCTTTAAGGTGAAAATCTTAAATCTTAGACCAGAAGGTTTGATCCTGACTCTACTTAAGTCAAAAGAATGTTTTTGGTCACTTCGAAAGGATTTAGATGAGACCTAGACCTGAAAGCACTTTGTGAGTTTAACATGAATGTTTCTAACAATCATGAGGTCACTACAAATAAGAGAGAGCGCAGATGAGGCCATGAAGATGTGTTATCAGGGCCTTTTCATTGCAAGTGAACAAGGGGTGCACTGCTGATTGCTGTGGAGCAAACTAACTTATGAGGATACGTTCTTACTTCCAAGTAAATATGTTTGGCAGCTTTCAGCAACTGCAGCCTTCAGGTCCCCCTTCTGTTACTGACCTAATTGGATCTTCTGTCTTCAAACAGTTTCTTCCTTCCTTTATCCTGGATTGAAGCAAGGGAAGTCTTGCTTAATTATATGCTTTAATGCTTGTTGAGAGCTGAAGGATAGGAGCAAATAAGCTAAAACCCACCAGATCAAAGTATTTTTATGAAGTACAATACTTTGCCCAGCAGCAAAAGGCATATCAAACATTGACCTCTTTGCAAAGGCATTTAGCCTCATGATTGCCCTCCTAACAGTTATTTCTGATCTCTTCCCCTGTTTACCACAATTCATTTCTCTTCTGCTGGAGGATGGTTCATAACAGCTTCAGATTATAAACTATACAGTTCACTTAGTACAGTAGTCACAACTGCTGCAGAAACTCTCATAATAAGGGAGGTTAATACTTCAAAAAATCCATAGAAGTGACTTATTTTATCTTTTTTTGCTTCTGGCTTTCATTGCAGAGCTATTTATTTGCTATTAAAATATATAAGACTGAAGCAGAATTTCTCCCACTGTAGTAATCACATTTGTAGTGTCAGTAAATACGTTGTTCAGAATATATCTAACTTGAAAATGGATCCAGTTTTCAAGTAAGTTTTTTATTGCATCCAGCTATGCTCAGTTTGTGTTCATCCAGTTGCACAACACCCCTCTCTCCTTTTCTTGGCTAGTATCTTGTATTAATTCATCCACTTTGCATAGATAGTAAATAAAGATTTTTGCTTCCACCTGGTGCAGTGTAGGATAGAAAGGCAATAGGATAACTTATTCCAGTATCCTGAAAAAAATAGAACATTTTGAAAAAGTGTGACTACTGATGTGTTTTCCCTTAACCATTCAGCATGCTAGTCATGTATATGATCCCAAAGAACTGCTAAAATGTACATAGCACTAGATTATGGCAAGAATATGTATCCCAGAAAACATTCATGAACCATAGAACTATTATATTTTATGAAATGCTTACATTAGGACTTCACTCCCTTAGTTCCCCATCTCCAGTTTTATATCTTTAAATCAAATGTGTTAAATTCTTAATTTTTTTCTCTTTTCTTTGTGTTTCCACTTTTGAGAATGAATGTAATACACTTTTTTGTTTTACAACAAATAAATCCTAAAGTATATGTTCCAAAATATTTCCTTCAATTTTTGTGATTTCTGCACACTCTTTCCTTTTCCTTTGCCCTTGTTTGTCTCTCTTTTCTGCCTGTCTTAACTATCTTTTCTCATGGTCTTTGATTCATTTAGGCCTATAATTCCATCACTACAAATTGTTGCTCTGTACTAATTTGGCTGCTTCTGATAATAATATGCAAGATTGAGGCCCTGTTGAACAGCATCTTCTGTGCCTATTTCACTTCTCTTTGGATGTTCCTAGGATTAATGGAGACTATGTTTCACAGCATGCACCAGACTCACCTTTCATTAGGTACTTTGACTTCCTGAAGGTCTTCATGCTTCCTGCTGGCCCTCTAACCAGTTTTCCTGTCTGTAGCAGCAAAAGCATGTTCATTTGACCCTTTAACTTCATAAGCAGCATTTCTACTAAAAAACCCCAGCATTTACCATTTCTTAAGCTAAAATTAAGCAGAGATATGTATCTCAGGAACACTGCTAAATGTAGATTTTCAATTAACTTTTATCTGACCCTGTCTTTTAAAAGTTGACTTCAGAATTTTAGGCCTGGAGGCCAAAATTTAAATGAACTGAATGCATGTCCTTTCTAAACACATACATGGTGATATTTTCAAATTCCCTCCAATAATTTACCACACTGACAGCAGACAGATCTGAGGTGCACAAGTAAGTACCATTATTGGAAGCTATCATTTGAAGTAGATAAAGAATAAGCGAGCATGGTGAATGAATATGCTTTATGTTTCTCCAGGTTATAACTAAAGCCCTATGAAAGTAGTTGCAGGTTAGGAATTTTCTAACCTATGAGGCTTTTATCTATACAGTAACTGTTTTGTGAATGACCAACATCAACTGAGAGACTCCCTGGGCAGTGAGATCCAGATTTTGGAAGTTTTCTTGGCAGCTCCCTGTTTAGCTCCAGTGAGAGGACAGATGCCTTTCATACTCTGGATGATGTTCATATGGAGTTTTGGCCAGTGCTGTGTTTTTTTCTTTCTTTTACAGAATTTTTTCATTTCCATTGTTAGCCACTGCTGTTTTATAAAACTTCCAGGTGGAACACCAAGTGATTAGATGGAAACTGAGCCTTTAAAATGATCATCTCAACAGTAAAGAAGGACATGGAGGACTCAATTTTTAAAAGTGGTCTTTTTGTCAAAATGATGCAATTTTAAACCTGATTTTCAAGATACATCTTTTAACATAGACAATTAATTTGAGGACCCAGATAAAAAACTGGCTTGCTACTTTAGGAGCTCTAGTTTAAAAGATGGATAAAAGTGTCTGTACAGTTAGGTAATTTTAAGTTGGTGTTCTATGGTTTTTTTTCAGGAAGGCGACATATTGTACTAGCTGCTAGCTATAAGAACTTTCCTTACTAATTCAGTAGTTGTCTTCAATATAATGATAAAAATACATACGTGTTTGATTCCCATAGATCATTAATTTGATGTTACTTTTATTTTGCAAATCTATCTACCTATCTATCTATCTATCTATCTATCTATCATTCTATCATCAACTGCATGTCATAAACTGCATAGCAAGGTATTAAAATATACATGCAGGCCTTACAAAAAAAAAGCTGTAAGTTATGTTAGCAGTAATGCACTTTAAATGTTTCTAGTAAATTAATCATAATGCACAATCAATACCTTCAAAGGAGAAAGCTAGTTTCACTCTACTAAATTAAAATATCAAAGTTAAAAAAAGAAAAAAGAATTCCAAATTGTATTTTTTTTAAAGCAGAAACAAAATTAAAAGGCAAGTTAAGACAGACCTAAGATCACGTGTTATCTGAAGTGGTTTACACCTCCTTAACTCCAGCTTTTAATCCCTGACACAAACATATTGGTGAGTAAAAGGAGATTCAAAGTTAGTGGAAAGGCAACACTGGGTGTTCTTGTCAGGAACCACAAAACATATGGAAAATGACCACTAAGATCCTGACTCCTTTTCATGTATCACATTCAGAATGTTAAAGGGCAATTCTCCTGCACTTCAGAACTCTCGTGTATCACCAAAATGGAGTAAATAAGCATTCATGTAAATAAGAATGGGTACTGGGAAACAAAAGGGTTATGATGCAAATTGTGCCTTAGATTTGAAAGTGTGGGAAATTAGAGTAAAATCACACACAAGTAGCCAAATATTTCAATAACTTCTGTATTTCTGGATGTTGACATAATTTTAGGAAAGCTACAAAATAGCCCATGAAATTTAGCATAGCATTCTTAAACCATAGCATTCTTAATAACACTTTTAGTCCCTCTACTGTTTTAAGACAGATGGCGTATGGGCAGCTCTAGTCTAGCTGCACATATATTTTTAATAATCTTTGTTCATACAGAACAACAAATACTATCATGTGAGTATCCAACTAAAACTGGGATACACATGTGAAGGGACTGCAAATCAACAGAGTTCAACTGGGAAGGTAATAGTAGTTGAGCCAGTTACTAACCATATCAGCAACAACTGGAAGATAAAACTGTTTTTTTCTACAAAGTGACTGTGCACAGTATTGACTGCCAAGAAAACCACACACTTCAACTTCTTTTATGGATGTAACAAGCAAAAACTATGGGGAATGAATTAAACAAAATTTTCACTGAAGTTTACTAAGTTTGTGCAAACCCTGAATCTATTTCTATTTTTCTCCTTCAGTTCTGAATGTTTGAGCTGCAGTTCTGAAAGTCATTTTATTTCTATAAAATAAGTAATTTTCTGCATGCAGACAGAAATTAAAATCAAAGGTATATTTTTAATGTAAATATCCACATATCTGCATCAGTGATAATATTAAATGCATGGCATGAATCTAGACGTAGAATGAAAAATAAAATAAAGCTATGGGATGGCTTGCATTTCTTTTACCTAAGCAAACAGGGAGAAAGCAAAAAGAACTTTTGATATGTGTCAATCACCTTCCCTTTTACCTATTTAGAATATTGTCTTATAACACTATTATAAGAATAAGAATATGAACAGAATAACTTGGGGTAGAATTCCCAGTAAATACTATGCATCTTGAATAAATGACAAATTTTGGGTT
Organism: Haliaeetus leucocephalus; assembly: GCF_000737465.1. Lineage (NCBI taxonomy): Eukaryota > Metazoa > Chordata > Aves > Accipitriformes > Accipitridae > Haliaeetus > Haliaeetus leucocephalus. Next base: position 186,320 of record NW_010972820.1, on the reverse strand, counting down.
GTATGGAAGTTTTGCAAATAAAGAGCCAAGTACAGTAACTTGGAGTAGACTTCATTTCACTTAAGATAGGGAGGTGCTAGTTGCTTTACGTTCCCATTATGGTTGATGGGAGGAAATAAATACTTTTAGAACACACTTTCATCTGACCCAGTTGATCTACTTTGGGATGAGTTAGACTATATGTTGAGATGTGTATCTCTCAGTAGAAGTGGAGTAGGATGATTTGCTCATATATAGATATTGGTATTAGTCTACATTTGGTCAGATACTTAACTCTAGTTTGATCAGATGCTTGCCTTCACATTTCGTACAGTAAAATGCTTCGGAATGTCACTCTGAAATTTAGTAATTTTATCATAATTTTCTGAAGGAATACATTCATGCCCAGTCTACTCCATTTGTCCTTCTACCATCACATGTTCTGGATTATTTGCCTCTTCTCCCATCAGTCTTCTAGAAAACACCCATGCTGGATTCACAGGCAGAAACCATAACTAGTTGTTTTCCGGACTAAATAAATTGGCATCTTTTATCTGCTCCAAACTGAGATAATCTTTCATGATAACCAGCATCATACACAGTATTTCAAAGTGATTGTCATAATTTCCTTGAACAATATTATTGTTTCCTATCTCTTCTAATATAACCTTGAGTCACATTTGCCTTTCTGTAGCCTTAGCACACTAGTTTTTCCCTTTCATCTTCAGTTCTTTTGTAAACCCATATCCTTGTGCTCAGTTTTTTCCCTCTGATGAGCTTGCAGTTCCTGAAATTACTCTCTTTAGACAGTAGGCCTGGCACCGCAAATTTTCACTGGCAATTCACCCAAATTCCCCCAAGCCTGTCAGTGTTTAAGAAGCATTTGGACAATGCCTTTAATAATATGCCTTAAATTTTGGTCAGCCCTGAAGTGGTCAGGCAGTTGGACTAGATGATCATTGCAGGTCCCTTCCAACTGAAAATATTCTTTCTATTCTGTTCTGTTCTGTTCTGTTTCTCTCATTACAGGACTCACAGTATGGTATTTGATTCTTTTTTAATATTGACTGTATCTCCCATATTTAGTCTATCAACACATTTTATTACTCTACTCCTAACTTTTTAGCCAGAATTAATTTGAATATTATGTTAGCTTTTCCTAACAAACTTGTGAATTTTTTTAGTAATATCTAATGTAGCAATGTAGCAAGAAAAAGGACTGACATTACAAATAATTCACAAACAGTCTCAAAACTAAATGCATATTCCACTTGTTTTTCTCCAGGGTGGAGATACTAAGGATGAGAGCAAAGACTATGTGGTTAGTGGGCAAGAAGGTAATTGAAACATCATAATAAAAGCTCACAGTAAAAAAATTTTTAAAAAGTGGCAAAAAAACCCATAAAATATCTCAATCAAAGGAACTAATACTCTCTATCATAGTATGCTGGAACATTCTGTATGTGAAATTGCTAATTTATCATTAGGAAGTCAGTGAAGGTGGTATCATATAACTGAGATGGGGAAATACAATGTCTGCTTTTAAGAGGAAAGAAAATAGCAATCTGTATAAGTGTAGACTCATTGTCATATGAATCAACGGTATTGAAAGCTCTGGACAAACTTTTAAAGGAAAATATAATCAAAGAAATGGAAGAATGTGGAAAATGGGATGAAATACAACACACATTTAATAAAGGTAGTTCATGCCTGATTAATTTGATATCTTTTTTGATAAGTGAATTTTTAGGCAAGGGAAATGAAGTACATCTAATCTATCTGGACTCAGGCTCTATGAATAATTGATTTTTCAGTTCAGCCACTCAGCTGAAAAAAAAAAATTAAGAACTGGAAAAAAAATAATAACAACAATAATGATTACAATAAATTGCTTAAGGGATAGGGAAAAGGTAGTAATTTTAGTAGCTATAGACATCCTTTCTGTATGTATATGTATTTGTATCATAAAGAGAGAGGTTTAAAGTTATAATAGCAAATAAGTGAAGAAGGCAGATGTGTTCTGTCAAATCTAAACAGAAACAAACAGCAGTGAGATCATATAAGGCCTTGTCTAAGTACTTTTTTAAAAATGATTTTGTTTTGTTTGATTAGGTATTTTAACAATTTTAGGAAAGAATGATTTCAAAGAGGGCTTTAAATTCAGCCCTGGATATGTTAAGTTGTTAAGTAGTTGCAGCTATCGAGAAAAGTAGCAATCATTAGAAAAGCAAGAGATATTGTACTATTAATGCTCCAATATGTAAAATCAAGGAAGAATAGTATGTGAACTAAACCATAATCAAACACACAGATAAAATACTTTATAAGAAAATATTAAAATTAATTTCCTTTAAGTTGCTAAAGCAAAATAAATTTTAAATCTAAAATAAGTATAAATTTAAATTAAAACAGTAACGTTACTAAAAATACAAAAGTTTGAAGAAGCCTTTGGGAGAAAACCTACAAAAAAATGGACAACACAAGAATCCCATTGATGAGAACAGTAAATTATTAACTTAGAAGAGGTATCAGATGTTTGGAAACAATTTTTAAAGCATCACATACCTCAGCTAATCCTTTTGGAAGAATGCTTTAGTTGATCATCAGCCTCTACTTTTATTTAGTTAGAAATAGAAGAAGGATATGTCCTCACAAATCCAATCATAAAGGTGACAGTGGATATTATCCTGAAGACAGAAAGCACAGTCAGATGGGTTGGTTGCTAAATTTATAAGGTGTCTTAGTGTCCATATCAATACGTTTACTTAAAATGCTCTTAAAAAAGGGAACATTTCTTTACATTGGAAAAGAAAAAAGGATAATTCTTGTTCACTACATATATCATTAAAAATAATTGTTTAATGTTTCTGCCACAGTTTTGCCAAATATACAAAGAGGTTTATTAGTTAGAAGGTAAAGCCAGATCAGTCAGGACTTATTGTGGTTAGACAAATTGCTGCTAATAAAATTAAGAAGTCCATGATTTGAGTTACAGTTCTTATGAAGATAACATCTAATACATTTTATTATCTCTCAGAACGCAGAAAAATCTTTAGCCAAATAGAATGTAAATACATGTTTCTTCTATTAAAAAAAAGATTTTGGAGAAAAGTTAAGAACTGACATTCCATCCACATATGAGAATCCTGGACGCTTAGATTTAACAAGTGGAGTTTTTCATTAGGAACAAAAGCAAGAGAGGTACCCACTGTCACTAATTAAGAAAACTAGGACACTCTGCACCATAGTCTTTGGTAATGATGAAATCAACAGTAATATCAAAATATTTAATTGCAGTATTTCTAATATTTTAGATTTTTTTTCAGTTGAAGACATTTTAGTAGAAGCAAATGTAAAGGCTGAGAAAAAATAATTATGGCTAGTTCTGATTTGCAGAAATGTAAAATACTTGAAAATAAGAAACATGCAAGAGTGCATTACACGAGCTGCATTTGCAAAAAAAAAAAATCAAATGGGAAAACAATTTTCATGAGCAACTTTTGTCTGTACAATGGTCTAGTCTTTTTGGAAGTCAGCTAAAGAACTCTGAATGTTAACTCCTGTGCTCATTTTCCAGAGACAGTAAGGCTCAAATCCTGTCAAGCTGAAAAGCTTAGCTCCCTACATGTAAGGTTATTCTTGTCGCTCTCATTCTGAAAGAAATAATATCAAAAAAAGTTGATTTTGCTTCCCCAGAATGCTCAGTTACTGTCATAGTCAGATGAAAGCCTTCTAACACACACCGCTCTAAGTGAAACACAGTCCAGAAATAAGACATACCTTGCAGTTCACTGGGACCTGTAAGGCTTGGGGTCAGCTGCCATTGCAATTTTGCTAGAGTTACTCTCTGGCAACATTTACTAAAGAGGGAATAATCTGTCCACTTAAGCCATTGTGAATCCATTATTCTTTCTTTTTTTGGAGGTATGTTTATTTTAAATCTGAAACTGTAAGATACATTCTTATCAGAATGAGCATCTTCTCACACACATGAAGTAGTTTTTCATATGGCTGTTTGCTGGTACAAAAGTTGAACTGTTTTTTGAACTTACATTGACAGTTTCATTAAACTTAGTAGGCAAATCACTGAGCTTCCCATTAACAAGAGGTTTGCAACAGTGCCAAATAATGATAAAATTAAGGGAATCCATTACGACATAAGGGGCCTAAGCTAAGCTTCTGAACATTTTTTATTTACATTGCAGCTTGAACATATGCCAATAATGCAGCAGAAGAAAAGAGAAAGCTCTTGTATGGTCTGTACCAGTATCAGTAAAGACTGGGTGATGAATGGATTGAGAGCAGGACTTGGGGATATTGGTAGATGAAAAATTAAATGTGAGCCAGCAAGGTGTGCCTGCAGCCCAGAAAGCCAATTGTATCCTAGATTGCATAAAAAGAAGCATGACCAGCAGGACAAGGCAGGTAGTTCTTGCCCTCTGCTCTCATGAGAGCCCACCTGGAGTACTGCATCCAGTTCTGGGGTCCCCAGCTCAAGAAAGATACGGAGCTGTTAGAGTGGTTACAGAGGAGGGCCACAAAAATGATCAGAGGGCTGGAATATCTGTCTTGTGAAGAAAGGCTGAGACAGCCGGGGTTGTTCAGCCTGGAGAAGAGAAGGCTCTGGGGAAACCTTGCTGCAGCTTTTCAATATATAAAAAGGGCTTATAAGAAAGATGGAGAGACACTTTTTACCAGGGCCTGCAGTGACAGGACAAGGTGTAACTTCTAAAACTAAAAAAAGGTAGATTTAGATACAAAGAAGAGGGTAGATATAATTAGATAGATACATGGAAGAAATTTTTTTATGATGAGAGTGGTGAGACACTGGAACAGGTTGCCCAGAGAGGTTGTGGCTGCCCCCTCCCTGGCAGTGTTCAAGGCCAGGTTGGATGGGGCTTTGAGCAACCTGGTCTAGTGGAAGGTGTCCCTGCCCAAGGCAGGCAGGTTGGATCTTTAAATGTCCCTCCCAATCCAAACCATTCTATGATTCTCTAATTTTATTCTAGTCACTGGGCCTTCAAGAGTTGCAAATCTGAGACTCTGAAGAATGACAGGAATAGTGAATGTAATTGAAACAAAAATGAAAGAAAGATGAAAAAATAAATGCACAATGTAGAAGGCTTCACAAAACCTATATCATGATGAAAAAAACTTTAAAAAGATTAGCGATATGTACCTGAAATGTTTTGATTTCTAATAAGATGCCATGAAATGCAAATTAAACCATTTAAAATTGCAGCTTCAGGTCTTTACTGAACAGAAACTGTCAAGTTTAAGATCCTGTATGAAAGTTAGGCAGTGTTTTTTTCAAATTTACTGTCTCTTCAGAGACCTCAATGGAGACTCATTCAGTGCATAAGTGGGTTCTAAAGAGCAAAGATGCAAGGTTGTATAAGAAATGAGACTGAAGAATTATGCAACAAATCTCATAGTGGCATGTATAGACATCCAAGATGTAATATATTACAATATACTGTATTGGTACCTCTTTTCAGAGGGATAAACTAGAAGTTTGTTAGAACAAGGAGAATACTAAACTATTCTACAGATAGGAAGGGAAGAACCAAGGCAGAATGGACTACAATTGTTTTCTTCACAGACAAATAAAAACATGACTTAAAAATAAGTACAGCAGTAAATGTTTTAGAGAATTTAGATTTAAAACTGCTGTCATCCCTGTAACATACTATGATAACAATACCGGCTGCCTGCTAAAATGAAAGGGGAAATTTTATCACAATATGTAATTAAACTGTAGAGATTGACGCCACAGAACCCTGTCTAAGTAAAAAAAACAAAACTGGTTACCAAATGGAATATTATGGGGATATTTTTGAATTACAATTATTTACTATTTGGTGCAGGTATGAGACTTTGAGCCGCAGCGTATTGGGCAGTTATTAGAGACCAAGATGAAACTAATGGAGACAAGGGGAGAGACAAGTTTCATTCATGTGTGTATTGCAGACAGGACTATTATCTGCCTACAGGAAGTTTACAGCAGTAAGAAGAAAGGACTGGTAAAGTCTGCCCACGTTTCAATTGTCAGCTCAGTTTGTTAGTGGAGTATGCTATCCCCATGGTGGAATACAGCTGGAGTATGCTGAAGAGTTGGTTGAGGACACTGAGATGCAGACATAGGGTATTATTTGCCATCTGAGCATTTGAAGCATTTATTTTGAGAATGACAAGCACAGCAGCTAATGGTAGAAACATTTTAGATAACCCGTTAGTGATCCTAACTGGAAGACGATTGTAGACTGAAGAATTAATGATCCACATAACAGTTTACCTGAGAAGGTGCGGGCCTTTGCTGTGCTGTGTTGTGTTATGATGCACATTTAGCTTGGCCTTCAGGGTTGTGTTGGGCTGTGTGTATCCCTTGGCTGCAGGGTACACCTAGCTGGTTACAGTAATGAAGGAGCCTGTAGACAGCTGCCATTTGCATCAGTGATTACACCACCTGTGTGTCCTTGTATTTATCTTAAAGTGAAGCAGTATGTTCTCATGTGAACATCCTTTTGTTTGACACTAGAAATGATTAATAGAATTGTTCTTTTCTAAGAATATCCTATAAGAGCTCTAAAGACCAAAATGCCATCAAACAGATGGGATCTGCACTATGTGCTGTTCCCTGACTGGAGGTCTGTCTGATGATACATCACTGTACCCTACCTCTGAAGGCATGTAAGGTTATCCATACTATCCTCTTTTTCCCTACAGTGTTAACTCCAATAAATGGTATTTTAAGCAATATCTTACCAGACCTGAGTGATCTTTTCACTGGGATCATAACAAACACCAGCCCCAGTGCCTTGCAGCAGTGCACTACAAATCCCAGGTTAGATAAATTAGACATTTAAGCCATCTGAGAGTGTTTGTTCCCCTGCAATACAAGTTCTAGGGACATGATGGATGTTCCTTCAGTATCTGAAGCCAGCACATAGCACTACATTCAATTTTGCTTTGTGGTAGCATCTTCCAGAAAAGAGGATGTCAGTCCCTGCCTTAGCTGTTCCAATTCAGAGCAGCTACAGTGCAAACATCCATTCTATCCTATGCTGCCTGTACTACGGAGGTGATAATTCTTGATTAGTGGGGCCCAATATACATAGCTGGGAACAATGATATCAAAGCTGCTCATTGGAAGGATGAGCAGTTCCCATCTATTCAAGGTAGTGAAAAAACAGTCTTGAAGTTGTCACTTGTAAACAGTCTGGTGTTGGCCATAGGACATGTAATTTGACAAAATATGGATTTAATCCAAGATGGCAATGCTGATGTTACTAAGTAGCTATGTTTCTTCATTACAAACAACAGGTAAGGTTTCTCAGAATGCTGTCTCTGCTGTAGTGTTCCATTGTGGCAAAATGGCTGTGACTATCTGACTTGATTTAAGCTACAACTGATTTGCACCATCAGGAAGTGTAAAGCAGTAAGACTGAATCATTGAAACTGAGGAAAGAAACATTGCAATGTTAATAATTAATTTTTCAATACCTCTATTTCTTCAAAGGGTTTATCTTGGTCAAATAATTTCTAAGAGCAGAGACACATGTTACCATTGTCTCTTTTGCTGCTGTTCTACAGTAGAAGAGCAATAGTCCTACAAACAGCAATCAGCGGGATGCTAGTGATTGGAAAGAACTTAAAGGCAAAGGGAGCGATGGGTCTGTGTGTATGTGTGTGTGTGTGTGTGATTTTCCTAGGGAATCAAAACACTTTGTAAGTCAGAGAAAGAACCAGCGTTTGTATAGCCACTATTGTCTTACATGTGGAAATGAAACAAATTGATAAAATTATCTTATATACACTGTCACTAACTTTATTGATCATTGTATCAGAGCTAGTGCAAAAGGATGAATGAGCTTTGCTAGACAAGTGGGTGCAGAAGCTGTAGAATCAGTGAGCAGCAGGAAATGAGTGATTTTCTGAGCTCCTGGAATGACATAACTGTATGTATCTCTGTATGCCATATACAAATACCAGAATATTTTCACTTGTAGTTACGCTGGTGTGTGACTGGTCACCTAAACTGGAAGACAGTGTTTCTGCTCCTGGACTAGAAAATTAATGCATTGAACAAGAAAGAAGTTAATTCTTGCATCAAAGCCTCAAGCAAAAGCCTTGTGCATTATGTAAGTTCTTATTTATGATAACATTTAAATAAGATCTAAATTATTCTGGTTACCTAAACTTTATCTGACTGAATACAATGATGCATGTAGAAAAGGCATAAGAAATATCTGTTCAGAGGTCCAGCAGAAGACAAGACCTCAGAGGAAATGAGAGGGAGACTGAAGAGGTAAATCTCCCCTGCTGTCCCTGCTGAGGAAGACAGAAATAGTTGTTTGGCACATTTCAAGAAAATCAGGCTTTTTCCTCAAGACTACATTTATTAGTCAGTGGATTAATAAATTCTCTGGCATCTGCATTTCTGTAAGAAATCACAGAAGTAATTAATTCTTCATGTGAAAATACACTTACTTTCTCTACCTTTTAGTAATAATAATTTACTATCATGGAATGAGTCTTTGAACACACACTTCATTAGATACCTGGCCATTCTCAGATGATAATGGACAATTATTGACAATTTTGTTTTTAAGTACAACAGCAGAAATATAATTCCTATCCATAAAGAGTAAATAGAAATGCTATTTATTCCTTCTTTCTAAATGACACGTTAACCTTTTGATTAATCTAGTGCTAAAAGTCACATGGCATTATTTTATTAAAGAGCATTTCATGTCAGTCTTAATAGCTTGAATCAAACATCACTTACTGTTTGCCCTTGGAGTGTTCACTTCTTGTGTTATTTGCATAAACAAATCATGTAATACGCCTCTCTGATGCAAATCCCATTGATTAATATCACGTATTTATCTTGCAACAAAGGACTTCATAGTGTTAAAGATCCAGTAACTAGAAGAGGAACAAGTGCAGAGAAAGGGAAGACACTGAGTCTTCAGTCAAGTTCCCCATGGTTACAATCTCCGTAATTCCACTGAAGGCCATGGAGCTAAACTGGCTTTAATCTAAATCTTAATTCCATCAGTTTACCTGGAAAATGAAAAGCCAGGCGTTTTACTGGGAACAGCTGGGTTTGTAGGCTCCTGCATTCTGTATGACCTTGTAAGGTTCCTCAATTTTTGCTTGAACTCCTTTGTCCCCAAGCTATAATGTACAAATCTGCCCATTGAAATCATAAACTTAATCTAGATATTTTTTTACAATGCTTATTCAAGGCTCTGGTTTTATTATACAACAATATAATATTTGTCATACTTATTAATCCTAATAAATTATTGATTGCTCCCTTTTTTGAGAAATCTGGGCTTCCACTAATAACTAGGTCAAGTAGAAGGTGACAAAAGGATGGTTTTGAGAATGAATATAAAGTTGCAGGAAACAAACAAAAACATTTTTAAATAAAGAAGTTTGATCTTTCCCTATACTGATCAGGCAATATAAATAGGTCTGTGATAAAACCCCAATCAACCAGAGACACAACATTCCATTTTCTGAGGCTGAAATTCATTTCTATCCTTAATTCTCTCCTTTTCCTTCAGAACTAGAATAAGAATTCAGTTTGATCTAAAAAAATACTATCCATGTGAGGAATTTCACAAAGAAATATTAGATGCACATGTGACTTTTAAGCACCTATCTTGAACTATCAAATACTATTACTATTACAAAGTCATCACTAACTTGTATCCTAGCACTGCAAGTGCTTAAAATCACATGGAGCTTAAGTTGCCATGAGTAGGTCTAATAGGTGCCTACTTTTCTTCTGCTGAGTGTCTGATATCTACCTGTGTCTTACCATTGAGCCTTACACTTTTAAAGGCCAGGAAGAAGCCCCAGCTGACCACACAGACCGGCGCTTATGCATACAGGGAGCCCTAAACTGGTGGGCATACTCTGACAGAAAGGTAACCAAGACAGGATGTAGTAGCAAATTGTTTAGGACTTGTTTAGGAAGTGGAAGACACATATTCGTATTACTGCCTACCCAGTTCGGAGTGGGGATTAGAAGACAGCTTCACCATATTCTTGCTCATACAGAGAGGCTTAACTTCAGCAAGAGGTAATAAATAAAACATACTACAGAATATTTTTCATCTGAAATAGTCTTTAGGAGACTAGAGACTTGTAAGTCTAAGACTAAGACTATGACTTGGGACCTGAATATCACACACTGTTAGGGTACAAGAAGATCTTCAATTTATTGATACCATTTTTTATGTGTGAAGTCCCTCAGGAGTGGTATTTTGCAACCGATGGTCCAAGCTGGCAGAAGGAACTGTTTTGCAATACAGAACGCAGTTAAGCAGCTGGACTCGTAAAAACACATTGTTAAGAAATTTTCTTTTTTTTAATGAATGTTAGGGAAGCTGACACTGATACTTGATTGTACCCCTAACACTTTCTTCCACCCCACAAATAAACAGATCACACAGGTTAATCCTGGATTCTGCAGGTCTTAGTCAATGAGCCGTCTTAGAGAAGGATTTAAGCTTTGATTTCCTGCTCAGAAAAACTTTTGACCTTAGACAATAAGGTTGTATTATTGTGCTTTAGTTCCTTTTTTGTAAAATAGAGATTTCCAAGAAAGGTTGAGATCTACTGATAAAGAACACTACAGAAAATATAGCTTCTTCGCAAAAACAGTGTTTTTCAAAAATCTTACCCTAGCTGCTCCCTGGTTTCTATTTGGGATGTTTTGGGTTTTGGTGGTTTTTGGGTGTTTTTTTTTGGGGGGGGGGGATACAGTGGCAGAAGTTGGTTTGATTCTTTGCTTTAAAAATTATAATGTCTATCTTTTCAGCTGATGCCATACGATTACTGTTATTATGACTTTTTTTTTTTTGCCATGTGCCAGCTTGTGGGACCATTGTATGAGAAGACTCACCTAAAATAAACAAAGAAATAAGCAAAATTTTACTCTGACTAATTTAAGAGAAAAAACAGACAAGCCAGAAAGCAATTAAAAATGACAGCTTACTACTTGAAGGACATGCCATAGATATCTCCAAGAGTCCAATAGATTCTGGACTATTTGGCAGAAATAAAAAAAATACCTACCAAAAAAACCCGCAGGAAATGCTCATAAACAGTTTGTATGAGGTTTCTGGGAAGAGAATGAGATGTAGCAGCAGAAGACCCTAATGTTACAAAGAACACATATAACAACCAGAACTGTGTCTGATGGTTTTTCCCCTTACAATGAATTACAGTCCTTACTTTCCCATTGAGACAGCTGGAGTGGCATATAAAAAGGCAGGAACAGCAGTGCGAAAACTGCAGATGTATTGCTACCTTCTATAGTCAAGTAAGTTCAATTCCATAGCCAAGTTAGGATTTTGCCAAAGCCTGAGCAATTATCAGAATACACAAGAGTAGTTTAACAGCATTAATGGTAAATGTATTACACAGAATAAGAAAATATGTACCTATCACAGCACATTGAGAATCCATCCAAAGTAGAGAAATTTTGTGGCAAGAACACTGTAATAAACTGGTGTCTAGTGTCTTCTTTTGAAATAGCCTGAAAAATAAATTAAGCATTTCATGTTATTTGCTATATACTTAGTATAAATCATAATTTCTTTATCTTTAGTAATAGTATGGAAAGTAATTTACTTTAAGGAACTAATCTACTGTTCCATAAGTTTTGGTTATTTTTAATTCTCATACATGGCTAATTTACTGCATCATCTGCTGCATACAGGCCTTTGTTTAGTTATATAGCTTTCAAGTATTCTATATTTAAAGAGTAAAATTACTTTTACAGACAGCCAATGGTAGAACTTTGCAATGTATAAGCTCTTCTTTAACAGTTTCAGTCATCAATGATAGGACAGAGACATTCCACTGTTGCATGCCATAACAGTCAGAGATTTCATTCACAACCAGGACTGTGCAATCACTGTAACAGGGGTGACCTTGTTCTAAGATGACTAGTGTCTTAATTAAACAATAAAATTAATAAGAAGGATTTTTTAAATTTATTTTGTGAAGCAATTTACCCACTGTGTGAACAGAAGTAGGAGCACAAATAATTTTTAGAGAAAGCTGCTTTAGCGGAAAACAGAATCAGTTTTATTAGCTATTTTAACTTGTCTTTTATAAACATACCTTATGAAAGATGGATTTATTTTTTAAATGGTTTCATTTTTGGTTCCTCATTTGGTTGGATTTTTTTCCTGAGACAATACTGCATATTTCACTGATCAAGTTTCACATTTTTTGAAAATTCAGTGAATGACATTTTGTTGCAATGAAATTCTGGTAAATTTTTTTAGAAAATCATTATTTTCCTTTATCGGTCTGAAATTTGCTGTCTTTCACTATGGCTAAAGAGGCTTGGTTCTTGTAAAAATGGCATTCTTATTCCCCTACCTCCCAAGATTTAATAGCCCTTCTCAGTTTCTCTGCTTCAAAGTAGAGACTACTGTTTTCATCCTATCAGAGATCCTATTAAAGATTTTTGATTAGCATTTTGGATAGACATTCACTCTATAAGGAGATCATAAATTGTGATACAGCAGAGAAAGATGCCCTTTATTTACACAATGATGTAAAACCGTTGTATAGTACTTAAAAAACCAAACAAACCTCAGACAGAATTAACACACAAACCCATAATTATTATTATCACACCTTCAGATGATAATTAACATATTAATAATAAAATTAAAAAAAACTAAGCATGTTAAATTAGCTTATTTAATTAAAAATTATGTTATTTTCCTGTTAAATGGAGCTTTGGCTTGAATTTCAAAGAGAAATGTTTATTAGTCCAGCATGCTGCAAGGTAGTTCCTAGCTGAGTTCCAATCTAGCTACATGATTCATGAATATGACCTGAAATATCATCGGATGTCCTTGGAGGAGTCAAGTATAAAAATACGGTCTGCTGAAGCTAGTAGAACTGTTTTAGTTAGGGATACACCATATATTTTGCAGCAAATGTTAAAAATCTGGTTTCCCCTTTGTTTATGTTCCCCCATATTTTCAGTTTAATGTTTTGAACTTATTCCCACAAATTTGAAAACATTCCCACATTTTGAAAAATTCAGCAGCAGCTTGCTTAGCATATTACTGTGGAGAATTCAGTTTCAGACATCTTCGTTATGAGCAAAAAGTCTTTTGTGTCCATGCCTATGCAACGTAATTTCTATCAAGGGCAGCTGGGGTAAAAACAGGTATGAATCTGACTCTAAAAAGTGAAAACTGTATGTAAATATTAGGTCCAGACACTCATAAATGGCAAGTATTTCATCGTGTAATTCTAACATGGAAGCCAAACAAGTACATTCATAACTCTTCCTCAAGCATGGTTACAAATGCAAACCATCTGGAACATGTTTTGCTGAGAAACAAATCACATTCTCACATAGTGAACTGTCAAAAAGAAAGGCTGATTTGTAGAGTATTTCAAATATTAGCTCAAGAGTTGAGGCCTTGGGTCAAATGCTTTCTCTGCCATGGATTGCCTTTGTGATCTTTGGCATATCACATAAATCTAGGTATCAGAAAAGGACTTACAGGCCTCAGTTCTAAGTTGTGATCTCAAGGCCACTTCATTGTGGAAGAACTTGTACTCTGCAGATGTCATTATTTTTACCTTTACAGTTCCTAAAAGTGCCATAACTGCATATTGGCAGAGGTCAATACATTCTGCATAGCTCAGCTTATTGCTTAGACTTGTTATATTCATGGTTACAAGTTGTCCTATTTAACTTGGCAAGGATTCAGAAACAAGATGTCCCTCTCCCTAAATCCTCTGTCTGGCCAATGCGCTCAGAGCATTCCTAACACCTACCACAGGACCAGGATCCTCAGATAAACTAATGTGCGTCATTAGCTTCTTTAAAAATATAGAAAATAAGATAGTTGTGATATATTCCTGTCCTCCAGTAGCTTCCCTGTAAGCATGCTGGTGGACAGAGGCAGAGTCTTCTCATCTAGCCTTATTGGTGTACTGGGAGTCACCTGCAAGGGAGCCGAATCACATTTTGGAGATGTCTAGCTCTTTCCTTTGATTATAGAGTCTACAGCAGCTGGGAGAGCCAGCACACCTCCTGGGGCGGCTGCAATTGGTTCTAGCTGCGAGGCCTGTCACCGGCAGCTGACTGGAAATCTGCCATGTGGGCGTGAGACGAAAGGCCCCAGGTGTGCATGGGTGATACGGGATCTGTCACATGTCCGAAGTATTAGAGAGACAAAGAGGTGAAAAATTGGTATTTCTGTACAAAAGCTTAAGGATGCATCATCCTGGCTGGCGGTATTGTTAGGTTAATGTAACATGCATGCGTCCCAAGTTTTAAGAACTGATTATGATTGTTATCATATGTGTTTTATTTCAGTCATGTTTTTGATTAATTTACCAAATGAGCTATCCAGGTAAATTAAAGAAGTTCCAGGAAGCTTTCTTTTACTTTTTTTTTTTTTTTCAACCCAAGGGCAAGTCTCAATTGTCAAAGTAGGTAACATTCTTTTGTCCATAAAATATTCAATTGTGCCTTATTCAGACCCTAAAAAGTGGCTTTTATAACCCGCCTTGCTTCAGTGTTCTACACTATTTTCTTTTATCCTAAGTTTTGGCAGTCACACGTAATAGTTATTGGGATTTGTGCTCTGTATAAAATATTTAATAGAATTCTTTAGTTACACGCTGTAAATATTCTGCAAGTGGCAGATGGTAAAATGAGAAAACATTTGTTTAAAAGTCAAAATAGTCAACAAAAGAACAGATCACCTTTCTCCTGTGGAAGACACTAATTTGGCACACCTATATGCTTTATATCAAGCGGAAACAACAAAGAAAACAGAACTGTAAAATGCTCTGTAAAAAAAAGAGAAAAAAACCAAAGAAAGACTGTGATGTTAAGGATCAAACAGAAATGCAGAAAAGTGTCATCTGAGTCATAAACTATGTTATAAATCAGACTTTTTCTATCTCGTCTTTTTCAGAAAATGTCTAAAAAACTGCACAAGAAGCTGCAATTTTTTTTTTTTTTTCCTTATTGAAACTATTGTCTGCTGTAAGAACCCTTAGGCCTCCAGATTTTATTAAGGCCACCGTCAGTTGGAACATGTTGGTTATTGCTCTCTAACTCATGTTTCTGCTTAAGGATGCAAAAGGACAGCACTTGGCGGGCAGTTTCTGTGTTTTTTAACACTTGGATCTGCAACACTGTGTACAATTCCTCATTTTATTTTTTCTAAAAGATGAAAGAAATTTTTCAAATAATAAGATCATTGTATGTTTTTTCTAGCTCTGCAAATAACAATCCTATTTTTTCTGTTTTTAATGTAAGGGCTGTTAAATCCTTTTCAGAAGTAAGACCTTTAGAGTGCACTTGTTCAGAAATGTTAAATTAACATTACTAACTCTGAAGTTACATTACCAACATTCCCTGGACATCTTTTTTTCCTCATCATAACACATTAACTTTACAGTTTCTGATGATACAGATGGGAGTTGCCTGGTCAACCTTCTCTAGCTCAAGTTCACCTGGTTTGATTGAAGCAATGAATTCCCTAGAATCCCTCTTTCCTTGCAAACAGGCTGTAAGGAGAACCAAATAAAATATTTTCCAGAAATTTTCTTTCCAGAAAATGACAGAATTTTGTGATGAAATATCTTGCTTTTCACTTCATTTATTGGTTTACACTTTTCCAATAGCAGAAATCAGCATTTTGAAGAGAACAAATGCCATAAACCAAATTTAAACTACTAAATTTTGAAATGCTCTTCAGCAGAGCAAAAGGTGTAAATGCAGTCATGTATAATGTCATTTGAGGTTAATGACAAAATAAATTGTTTCCCCATTTTTGGAGAAAGCTTTTGTGAAGAGATGTATTGCCGTAAATTTGAAATCCGTGCTCTGTGACAGCTGCTGACTAGTAATGAGATCTAATGAGCTGCCTCTACTAGAAAAACTAACATTTGAAACAACAACCTCTTTACAAATTGTAAGAGCATGGGAGCAGAGACAACTTCTCTATCCTGAGCTGATAAGTGCATGCTGATATCAATAGTATTTCAGTTCAAAAGCAAACCTCCACTGCTCAATTCAAATTTGAAAATGGAATGGGAGAATAGTGTTTGCATAGACAATCAAGATTTGCATCTATTTCCTTGTGGTTTTTGTGATAGAGTAATGCTTTTGCTATTTTAAAACTATTAATATCAAAGCAAAAGTAGTGCCCTAGGAAACACAAACTAGATTATGTTAATCTAATCTAAATCTATAGTTTTAAATATATTGTAAGTATTTCAGTATTCTGAAAGAGATTACATTTATGTATTAACATGAACAAGGATTTCATACACAAAGACAAATGTGCCTACTCAGAGCTGGCTCTGAGGTTGTCTATCAGTTCCAATGCTATTTCAGAAGGCACTGCTGTCAGAAGGTAAGGACAAAGGGCCGGAGAGTAATCTTGCCGACTTCAGTGTTAATGAAGAGTTACTCCATACTGATTCAGTGGGTTAATATTCATCCAAAAATGAAGTAACAATATCAAAACTAGAAAGTCTTAACTTTTATTTTCCCAGCCTGCTTTTTCGTACTAAAGCATACTTTACTTTATATATACATACTTTATAGCACTTGTCCAATTTTTAATTGCAAGTGAACAGGTTTTCTGATATTTAACCCTTCATTCAACAGTGTATTACATAAATATAGATGTATATACATATATATGTTGCATATTTTCTTGTAAATTCCCTGTTGTCAGATCTGATAATGAACATACATTATGCTAGAGCTACAAGGACTTGGAAAATTATTCTACTGCCATAAATAACTTAGTTTTCAAAACACGTAGTTCTTTGTTTGCCTACATTTCAGTCTCTCTGATGATTGAGTAAACACGTATCCTGGAAAAAAAAAAGTGTATTATGTAAAGCAGCTGGCAAACAGGAGGAGTTCCAAATCAAATACTTTGAATTTTTTTTTTTTATTGAGTCTCTCTGTATATACATATATATATATAATGTATTTTTAACAAGTAGGTAGGAACACACCCATTACAACTGATATTTATTCACTTAGTAAGTATGGATACTGTCAACTATATTAGTCATGTTAAGAGAAATCTGTATTAAAAGGTCTAAAGTTGTGCATTTTTATATTTGCCTTACTACTTCCACTTACTTGTAAAATATAATTACATGTATAACATGGTAAGTATAAGAAATTTAATGGATACAGGATTTTATTGAACTGATGTTTTGAAGATACAGTGGCAAGGAGCATTTCCCACTAGGTTATATAGTCTGTGATTAATATCCAGGAGAATCTATTGGTGATAAATGAACCAAAGAAGGGAGTTCCATCAGTGAAACAGAAACATACAGAGAACTATGAGAAGATTAATCAAACACTTTGTACAAAGGAAACAGAATGTAAAGTGCATTTCCCAGTGAACACAAAAGAAAACAAAATGTGATGAAAACCAACCATAATGTTCTATGCTACCAGAGAAAAACCTGAATATACCCCAACACAGACTGGCCTTTAATCTGCATTGCTTCTTTCTTGTATAGTTAGTTTCACTGTCAAACTAGTTATGAAAAGCTGCAGCTTTCATTTCAAGACATTTTCGTATATACCCACTTTTCACATAAATGAGTCACTATGTAAAAAATACAGGAGGAAATCATCCATGCTTAAGTGCCTACTTAAGTGCAAGGAGGCCACAATTTTATTAAGCACCAATCCTGTCTCTTATATCTAGAAGAAATTATTATAAAACACTGTCCTCTGTGGGTGTTCCCAAAGCACAGCTCTAGATCATGTAACAAGTCTTATCCGAATTTTCCATACCTGTACCTAAGGACTATTTCCTCTAGTATTCACCATTTCCTTTACCTCTGCACAGCTAGCTGAATGAAAGCAATGATTTGTGTCCTTGTGGTCTATTGCTAGGTTTTAATACAGCAAGAGAACAGTGAAGTTAACTGGCTGAAGAGCTGTCTTTTCTTTTTAAACTAGGCAATAAAACAAGGAGATGTTATCGCAGAACTAAAAGACTCCTGCAAGTGCTTTAGTTAATTCTATTTTTTAATCAGATCCCTGTTTCATTCCATGTAACAGGAGCAAAGTTACTCTTTTAACCCACCATAGGTCCTTCACATGGCTCATCGTCAAGAACACTGTGCAGTGAAATGAGCAGAAGAAAAATTCAGGCACGGAAACAGAAGTTACACTATTTTAAAAAGACACAGTAATTACAGCCATAGTTGTCTGAGATATGTCCAACCTCATAATGTTTTAGGTTTGACTACCTTCAGTTCATGCTTTTCCATTTTTAGGAAAAAAAGGCTGAGGCCTGCCAGTAGATAGTTTTTACTGTTAACTAAGAAAAATCTGATAAAACAACACACAGATTTTGGGTTTCAGTGTATTGCTACCAAAAAAAAACCCCAAAACAGCTATTCAATTAATATGGATAAGTTAAAAAAAATTAAGAAAAAAGATATAAAAATGTGGATAGCTATACAGATTTTAGACAGCATAAGTTACCTAGAATATAATAGGTCACTCTTACTATCTTACTAGCACTGCCAAGTGATGAACAAGTCACTTCTGCCATCTCTCATGGTTGGGTTACTGTGGCCAGTTAGCAGCTCTGTATACCCCCCCAGAGCTGAACTTAGCCATTCTGTCTGAACTCAGAGATGCTACAGGCAAAAAGAGGTTTTTCTTCTTTCTTCGTAGCACCAGCCATTGAGTTTGCTGTTCTCCGACCTGATTGAAGGACTGGAAGCCTTTCTTGGCACCAGAGAATCCAGGCACTGGAATGTTATTTATATCTAACACATATTTAAATATAAAAATATTTGCTTAAACTTTGAGGCCAGGTGTTCAGTCCCATTTTTTTACTCATGTCATCTTTTGACTGTATGTCAGAGTCGGTGGTCATTTGTTGATTAAAACAAATGTAGTGGGATTTGGCTTTTGCATGTGAAAAATGAATTTAGAATCTTTGATTGCTCCTCTGCAGAGCAGTGATACTACAGACATTTTCAAGATTTTAGCGAAAGGTCCCCTTATATATGTAGCTGTCATATATACATATAACATGACTGAAATAATTCAGCAAACATCTTAAAAGCATAGCAAATGGATCATATTAGTTGCATTACGAACAGATCCTTAGCTGATTTAATTGACTTCAGTGACTTCAGCATTGCCAGGTGGACCTGTATCAGATGAGGACTGTCCTGTAATTGAAGAAATATAAGAAAAGCAATAGCAGCAGGAGCTTAATGAAGATAGGGGACACTGTAAATGCCAAAAGATCCATCTAGAGTGCAAAGAGTGAGGGCTGAGGAGGTCTGAAAACTTAAAAAATACTTGATTTTATAAAACAAATAAATCATAAAATTAATCAAGATGTAAAATTTATTTGTATTTTAAAATGGTGACCAATTGCCTTTTTGCAACTTTCTTTCCCTATGTCACTTCTGAATGATCAACTCCCCTGCCTCAATGAAGATAGATTTCTATTATTTAGCATGGAACATCCAGTCCACTATGGAGTCATATAAAATATATCTTTGTTAGTACCTGTCTTCTGGAAGGGTTTTAACAGGAATGTTATCTAATTCCTTGTGTCATGTCCTCCTGTGGTGAAGTGAACAAATGCCTTATGTACTGATTGAGAGTAATAGGGAAACTCTTCTTGACACACAAACTCCATAGGTCAGGATTGAATTCCCAGTTCAAAAAAATATGGTAAACTCTTTCAAATTCTTTATTTATGTGTTTTATATTTAATACAGAGAACACATTCCATCCCTGCTCTTCCACACATAACTTTTTCATCATATAATCTTGATTACTTATATTAATTGAGGATAGAAACTACAGTTTCCTAGACCCTTTATAAGTATTTAGAGAACATGTTCTCTGCAACACACAGTCTAAAGATAAACACTTTATAGAAACAATAAGGGGAAAGGGAAACAAGGATAGGCCTCTTAGATGGAAGGAAACTTAAAGCACTGAGTTTCTAAGCAACTTAGCCTATTTTAACAGACTTAAAAATGTTTCTACTCCCTGTCAAATTGAAACAGAGGCTTTCAATTCCAAGGGGGGGGGGGGGGGGGGAAATTTTT